>NW_017670264.1:106203-177351 GCF_001879085.1 Nicotiana attenuata | reverse complement strand
TATATATATATATATATATATATAGCACTTTCTGTGTCCCAGATTCAAGTTGGAACTTTAAACAGTCATTTTAAGCGGTATTTTTTCATCAAATTGACATAAGAAAAATTGTGATTTATAATATTTTTTGTATGGTTTTTGAATATCTTATTTTAATTTTAAACTATTGAGTTAGTCTAATCTAATTTAAATCATAAAATTAATCAAATTAATTTTTGATATCCGCTCACGTTTTGCTCCATTACATGTCTTCCCTTATCGTTTACGATATTACACTTTGTAGGCATATAAAATTTATTGGAATGAAATCCATAAAATATTTTGGACTATATTTTAAATTCAAGATATATTAGTTCAAATAAACTTATTGGGCTAATATAATTGAATTAATTATATCAGTCCAATATATATGGATTAAATAAATAAGCCTTAATTCATTGGGCTAGCCCATTTAGTTGGGCGAGCCCACTTCATTAAGCCCAAGATGTCATCTTCCTAGAGGCCCAGTTTGGTGCCACGTGTCAAATGACGTGGTGCGCCAAGTCAAACGGAAGAGCCAATAGGATCATGCCACGTATCAAAATGACAAGGCATGCCAAGTCACACTGAAAGGCCAAAGAAATCGCGCCACGTGTGCAAGTGACATGTTCTGGCCAATCAAATACGCAAATACGGCCATGTCACACTTCAATTTGATTGGTCGGAAAGAGTTTGTTCTTATCACAACTCCTCCCTTCCACAACTATAAATAGGGGTCTTCATAACCCAGAAAAGACACCAGAAGTTATAACAAGAAGCAAGAAAGAGCTCGTGGATCAAACACTGCAAATTCCTCCACAAGTTTCAAGCTTCAAGCAATCAAGTTCAAGCTCAACAACGAAGAACAAATCAAGTTCAGGCTCAAGAACGAAGAACAAATCAATTTCAAGTTCAAGCATCAAACTCAAGATCAAGAACGAAGTCAAATCAAATACAAGGCGTTCAAGATCAAGGCTACTTGTTCGTGATAAAATTCGTGGCAACAATCAAAGTGTTCGCGACGGATAAATCAAATTCAAATTCAAGATCAAGCTCAAAGGCCCTTGAATTTATACTGGAAAAGTAGAACCAGAGGATTCATAGAGGTTGTAACACTCAAATATTCGAAATAAAATACTACAATTGCTGCGATATTTTCGGTCTTGATTTTATTTTCTCGATGCCAATTTATTGTCTACAGTATGATTAGAACATATTTTCCAAAAAATATTTTTTCATAAATAAGTTGGTTTCTGATTCTGGTTGCTATAAAATGATTTTCAAATGAAAAAATAAAATTGACATCTTTCACTTATCTCAATTATAGACGGAATTCATTTTCTTTCGCAACTATATCAACTGTCAACTTATATCCCTGCTGCAACCAATACATAGAGATCATCATGAATATTTAAACACTCAAGAATTT
Organism: Nicotiana attenuata; assembly: GCF_001879085.1. Lineage (NCBI taxonomy): Eukaryota > Viridiplantae > Streptophyta > Magnoliopsida > Solanales > Solanaceae > Nicotiana > Nicotiana attenuata. The sequence continues at coordinate 175,904 of NW_017670264.1, read as the reverse complement.
GTTCAATACATATCAATTTGCTAGTACTACTACCATTTTTTGATAAATGTGTTTTATCATAAAATAATTTTCACTCATCAATCAAACACTAATTCTTTTTACATAAGATTACTTATTCTGCAGATTTTTTTCTTCCCTGAGAATGACTTCCGTCATACCAAACATATATACTTAAAAGGTTTAGTTTTTACTTCATTTTTTAATCCACCACACACCACGTACGGTGCGCTGGAGGTTAGGCATGGACCCTTATTTATACATTACTTATCTAAAACAAGTACTATATAGCTAGGTGGATATTTCTCCAAGCCTCATTGTGTTACATGATGAAAAACTCATCCTTGTACAAAAGTGTGCCAAGTAATAACAATCTGCCCCTACCAAATACTACATGCCGTACAAGCCTGCCCAATTTTCACTACGCATTGAACTGCCAAATTGTAGTAAAAAATAAAAGTTTGGAAATTCACATTTTAGTGTATATATCCAAGTTCCAAACATAGTGTAGCTGAACTGCTGAAGTACAGTACTCCCACCAAAAATAGAATGTTATTTTTTCAACTGTAGGAGTATATATATTTTTTTGGGTTCCCACTCGGTGTTCGGTGCCCGCTTTAAAACCCGACTATATCCGGATTCACGCCGCGTAGGGCCCCACTGGGTGAAGCGCTCCCTACCAAGGATTTTTCCATGCCAATCGGGGGGAAGCGCTCCCTACTTGGTAGATGTGTAAGACATCTCTGTGGCATGTTTTATTACGTACAGCCAGGGAAAAAAAAAAGGAATGAAAACATACTTCACTTGTTATTTGTGTTTGACTGAGCTGAAGGACAAAGAACATGCATCTCATGATCAAAACTCGGACCATCTCTAGGCAAATCTGCATAGCCTATTCCCCTACGTGTAGTAGGAAAAACACTGAAGAAAAAAGTGGAAAAAACTCCAGCAGCCAATGGCAAATTCATGAACAAAGCTTTCATGTTTGGGCCAGCTTTAGGGCAATAGCAGCTTTGCACGTTAGCATCACTAAGAGCAAACATCAAGAACATTAAGAGTGACACAAAGGCATGAACAAAGTCCATTTTCTTGATATGTGGTACTTTTCTAAATAAGTTTTCATGTGCTTTCTCGCGGGTTCATCACAGTTGAACACGTGGAGGCCTTTCCATACGGCGATTCCGTAGTACAATTTCCCGTTTTCGTCGAGGAAACTGTCGGTGAACGAGGAGAAAAAACAGGCGGCGGCACAGAGGACGATGAGGATTCCGGTGAGGAACTTGTGAGTAAGAAGACAGGAGCCACCGTCGGTAAAAGATGGCATTAGAGTTTGGAAAGCAAGGACGGTTCCTGTTGGTAAAAGGTTTGATACACCAGCTAGGACTTTGTTTGCGCGGTTCCCATGCCGGGGTTTATTAGTATTCATCTGATTAATGGCTAGTGTTGTTGTGTTAATTTGTGGGGATGATTGAGCCATGGAAATTTTCTTCTTCTTCTTCTTCTTTTGATATTTAATTTGTCTTTTTTTTTTTTTTTTTGTTATGATTGAAGTGGTGTATATCATATATGGTAGTCCTTTTAATAGGTATGATTATAGGAGAAAGTGATAGTTATGTAAGCATGCAGACGTCCAGAATACGATGCTTTAAACAACAGATTTTAGTTAAAGAATCTTGAGATCTAATTTACATAAATCAAAATTAATACTCCCTCCGTTTCAATTTATGTGAACCTATTTGACTGGGCACGGAGTTTAAGAAAAGAGAAGACTTTTGAACTTGTGGTGTAAAATGAGGCACATATATTTTGTGTGGCTATAAATCATTGCATAAAGGTAAATCGTTTCCAAATAAGGAAATGGGTCATTCTTTTTGGCACGGACCAAAAGGAAATAGGTTCACATAAATTGAAACGGAGGGAGTATGAGTTGTCACCAAATTAGATATCATAGACGGTGTCAAGAAAAAAATTACTCCCTCTGTTTCAATTTAGATGACACATTTTCCTTATTAGTCCGTTCCAAAAAGAATGACAAATTTCTACAATTAGAAAAAATTCAACTTTAAACTCTTCATTTTACTCATTTTACCATTAATGAGAAGCTTTTACAACTACACAAATATCGTGGCCCCACAAAACTTTACCCCTTAAGCTTTTAAGACCACAAGTTTCAAAATTCTTTTTTTCTTAGACTCCGTGCCGAGTCAAACTATCTCATCTAAATTGAGACGGAGGGCGCTATCCATTAATACCACAATAAAGATTATTACTCTAATTAAATAAAAAGCTAAAAAAATACAAACTGGCAACGACATGATTCTCTCTCGGCGCAGGTTATTCTAACGTGCACCAGCCATGGGGAGGAGAGCTCGTGTTCCATCTCAAAAAGCGTTAATGGCAACGTCGGCAGCAACACAAGCTAAATTACAAGCGGGAACGAGTGCTACTAATGGATCGAAGCTGGGGAAATCAAATTCTCCTAACAATTCCAATGAAACAGTAACCAATGTAACAGTAGAGAACAATGCAAAAAGAGAGGAATTAAAGCAGATGCAAGCGATGAATGTGTGAAATGAACTATCCTCAACCCAAGGAATGAAGGACAGAGCAAGTCTCCTGGTAATGGAAGGAAATCATGGGCATGAAATGAAGGAAGAACTAGGGCAAACAGGAAAGAGGAATTCAATTTGGGATGAATTCGACATTACTAAGCTTTGAATGCCGGATTCAAGCTGAAATATGTTCAACCTAAGCTGCATGGTGAGTCTCGTGTAGGTACAATTGAACTAGAAGACATTTCTAGTGAAATTGAGTATTGGCAGAATGCAATAGTTTGTTATGTACTAGGTGTACATCCTCTTTTTGCAATGATTCAGGGTTATATTAAGAAGCTATAGGCTAAGCGTGGTATTAACAAAATCTCTATGCTTAAAATGGGGTTATATTTGTCAGATTTGATTCTACTGTTGCAAAGCAAGAGGTGCTGAACGTAATCTATCACTTTGATAATAAGCCTTTTATTGTCAAAACATGGAGTCCAGATTTGGAATTCACTAGGGAGGAATTGCTCACTGTGCCAATTTGGGTGAAATTTTCAGGCCTCAACTTCAAGTATTGGAGTCCTAATGGGTTGAGTAAGATAGGAAGTTTGGTGGGGAGACCTCTAATGGTGGATCAAAACACTAAAAAGGAAGTAAGCCTACAATTTGCAAGGATACTAGTATAGGTGGAGTTGGATGCTCAACTACCAAACACAATACTATTTAGAAATGAGAAAGGTCAGCTCATAGAACAAATAGTGAGTTATAATTGGGAACCAACACTGTGTACCTATTGCCATGCTTATGGGCACGCAAAGGAGGTGTGTAGAAAGAAAAATAAGCCAGCTGCTCAACATGATAAGGTAGCACTACAACAGAGGTAGTGCAAAAGAAGCAACAGGTAATGAAGCAGGGGAGATGAAAAAGGGTAAGGAACAGACAAAAATGTCTCAGTAACAAGCATCAACTAGTTCAGAATGGATCAATCATTTAAGAATTGGAAGATTCCCACCTAAACAGAACCTACAAATTAAAAAATCCAACTCTTATCAAATATTGGATAAGCCTGCAACTGTCATCCCAGTAGAACCTGCTACTAAAAGTGCCACTGGAGAGAAAGGGGGAGGGGGAACCATATCCCATATTAGGAATGATTAATCTACTATGTTGGAATGTTAGGGGCTTGAATGCTCCAAATAAGCAGAAGAAAGTTAAAATCCTCGGCAATGAAGTTAAGGCTGGTATAGTGATCTCGTCCAAGTCACACCTCTATTCGAGGATATGAAACAGTCGATGCAATAGTAATACCCAACAGAGTCGGGGTTGAATTCCACAGGGAGCTATGAGATTGGGATTTAGGAGTATATATTACGGTATATGAGCTTGAACTATCCTAAATTGCACTTCCACAAATTTGGTTGGTTCTATAGCTAAGTTAAACTAAGATTGCAAATAATTAGTTGAAACTATGAAAATGTGTTTTTGTTGTTGTTTTTAAATTTGTAGACGGCCTAGGGTTATGACCTTCACCTAGGTGTTTGCCTAACGGGTTGTAAACTTTAGAGCTTGTTTTATTGGTCGGGTGTATTATAGCTATCAACACTCAATTACCCACTCAATACCTCTCGGTAAGAGAGTGATTTTGCCCAATTTGGCTTTCTCAAGTCCAGCCGGGTATTGAACAAAACAGTTGATAAAATGCTCAAGTCAGATTTTACTATCTCTAGGTTCAACCCTTTAATTGGGACTATCAATCTCTTGATTTCGTCCCAAATTCTTGTTAGCCATGTTTTCCTAGACTAAGTCTCTCTTTCTCAAGTAGAGACCAAGTTAAAGTATATGTACTTTATTTAGTATTTAATCAGGAGGTTTCTCTTTTTCCTCAGGGAAACCATTAATTCTACAATAAAGGTAAGAACAAGGCTAAATAATCAACGCCTAATCATAAACAAGCTATAAATTAAACACCCATTAGGTTTACACACTAGGGTTGGGTCACAACCCTAGCTAGAAATATAGCTACTCATGCATAGAATAAAAGAAATAGAAGAAGAAAGATAATTAAACGCATATTGAAAGATTAAAAGACAAAAATCCAATGTTAAATCACTAAAGTAAGCAAAAGTTGCCTAAAGCAGTAAAGAAAAATGACTACAGGAGTTTAGATATTCAAAACTTGACCTAAATTCGTGAAACTAATCTATTTATACAAAGCTAGAAATTTCGGACAAAAATGCCCTTTCGGAGGTTCTACGGCCGCGCGGCCGCACAATTCCATGTGCGGTCCGTACTTTGTTTGAGTCTTGACAAGAGTTGGAATCTGTGGGCGTACAATTCTGGATTGCGGCGGCATGTCTCTTGTTCTGCGGGCCGCACAATAATTGTGCGGTTTGCATTTCCTTTAGGCTCAAAATGAGACTTCTCTGAACTTGAGCTCTGACATAGCTTCTGCAGCCGCACAATAATTGTGTGGTCCACACTTTATACTGAGGCTCTGATGGATTTCTCTTTGCATTCTACGGCCATAGATTAAATTCTGCGATCCGCACTTGGGCCTTTGTGCCTGATTTTTGTCCTTGAGTAAACATCACTCCTTTTTGAGTTGGATTTCATCTTTGTGGCTCATTTTCCAACTCCTGCAATTAAGCATGTTTTATCAGTTTTCGGGAATATAATTAAATACTTTCGGACTAAAACGAAAGTAAAAAGGCGCTAATAAGTAGTCAAAATCCGCACTTATCCTATAGTAGGTCTGTTAGAAACTAAAATAAAGAAGGATAAGATTGAACAAATTGTTGGTAGCTTGTTTGGAGGTTGGCACTATATTACCAATCTTGAAGCACACTATAATGGTAGAATCTGATTGACATGGAGACAAGATTACTATGATGTAGTCCCAATAGGTATTAATGCACAGAGTGTGACATGTGAAGTGATTTACATTCCATTACAACTGATATTTCTGCTCACAGTGGTGTATGTTTTCAATACAAGAGAAGAAAGAAGAGAGTTGTGGGATAGCATCATGCAACAACATGGACATTGTTCTAAACCTTGGCTGATATTAAGTGACTTTAATGCAGTATTGACAGAGGAGGATAGAATAGGAGGAAATCTAGTCACATTGGCAGAAGTAATGGAATTCAGGAATTGTGTGGACTATTGTGGTTTGATTGAACTTCCTCATCAGCGCAATAGGTACACATGGAATGACAAACGCTCTGAACAGAGAATATTTTCCAAGATAGATTGGGCTTTCATCAATGATAAATGGCTTAAGATAATGCCAGCCTGTCAAGCCAAGTTCTTACTTGAAGGAATAAGTGATAATTGCCCCATACAGTTAACTTTAGAAGGAGTAAAGACAAGAAAAAGGAAATCATTTCAATACTGCAATGTATGGGATCAACATCATTTGTTTGATGCCACTATCAAGGCTGGGTGGGAGGTGCAGATTGAATGGTGCAAAATGTTGAGAGTTGTTAAGAGATTGAAGCTGCTAAAGAAAGGACTGAAGCAATCAAACTCTAAGTACTTCAAGGACTTAGTAAAAAAAGAAGATGATAGCAGGGAGGAATTAAGGAGAATTCAGGAGAAGATGCAAGCAAATCCACTAGATAAGGGCATGCAGAAGAATGAAAGAGAGGTGTATCAACAGTTTAGAAAGATTTCATACATGGCAGAATATACTTACAACAGAAGAGTAAAGCTAATTGGATAAGATTGGGAGATGATAATACAAGGTATTTTCATGTTATGATTAAACATAGGAGAATGAAATTAGCTACAACACAGATAAAGGATAAACAAGGCAAATGGCAGAGTGATCTAGATAACATAGCTCAGGTGTTTGTTTAGTATTATGAGAACTTATTGGGACAAACTATAAATGCAAGAGTTAGAGCTTTCACCAGATTTTTGAAAAGAGGGCCGGTGTTATCCTTAGAACAACAAGTTAGCTTGATCAGACCTTAGATGGGGGGAGAAGTCAAGGAAGAAATGTTCCAAATTGACAAAAATAAGAGTCTTGGACCTGATGGCTATGGGAGTGGGTTCTACATATCAACATGGGGTATTGTAGGAGCAGACATGACAGAAGTAGTTCTGGAGTTCTTTGAGAATGGTAAGCTCCTGAAACAATTGGATACAACCAACATTGAACTGCTACATAAGGTGGATGGGCCAGAGTATGCTAGCCAGTACAGACCTATTTCCTGTTGTAATGTCTTGTACAAGTGTACATCTAAGATGATATGCAACAGATTGAAGTAGGCCATAAGCCACATTGTAGCTGGCAATCAAGCTGCATTCGTTTAAGGAAGATCTATGATGCATAATGTGCTTATATGCCATGATCGTTTGAGACATTATCGTACAAAGACATCTGCAAGGTGCCTTATAAAAATTGATATAAGGAAGACTTATGATATGGTGGACCGGGGGTTTCTTGAAGAAGTTCTGGTTGGATTTGGTTTCCCACAGAGATTTATTCACTGGATTATGGTATGTGTAACAACTAATAAATTCTCTATCAAAGTAAATGGTAAAGGACGTGGTTATTTTGAGGGGAGAAGGGGACTAAGGCAGGGAGATCTTATGTCTCCTCTACTATTTGTGTGAGTAATGGAATACCTGTCTAGAGTTCTTTCAACTATGAGTGAACTTCCATATTTTCAGTTTCACCCCATGTGCAAACAGTTAAAGCTAACTCACTTGATCTTTGCTGGTGATCTTATGATCTTCTGCAAAGGTAACCTGACATCAGTTACTAGGGTGGTAAAAGCTTTATATCATTTTAGTGAGGCATAAGGACTAATTGCCAATCAGGATAAATCTAATATCTTCATTGCTGGGGTGGATGAATTAACTAAGGAGCAGCTGTTAGGAAAATAAGATTCACTCAAGGCTCTTTCCCAATTAGATATCTTGGGCTTCCCCTTTCATCTAAGAAATGGAACAAATTGGATTGTGGTCAGCTACTAGACAGAATAACTAGCAGGATAAAAACTGGATATTCTAAGCAATTGTCATATGCAAGCAGATTGCAGGTGATTAATTCTGTGTTGTTCTCTATCTACAACTTCTGGAGTTCTGTATTCATTCTACCTCGGGTAATGGTAAAACAAGTGGATAATATATGTAAGGACTACCTATGGGGGAGTACTGAAGACAGGAAAAAAGTGGCCCTAATGGCATGGGAAAGAATATGTTTTCCTAAAAAAATTGGTGGGCTAAATGTTAAAGGCAGTAAAATATGGAATGTGGCCTATGTGTGGAAATTATTATGGCAGCTACTTAATAATAAAGAAGATCTATGGGTGAAGTGGGTGCATGGATTGTATATGAAAACTGATACTAACAGATGGAATCATAAGATACCAGCTGACTGCAGTTGGTATTAGAAGAAAATTAACTCTTTGAAGGATGACATGTATGGGTGGTATGAACAAGGATATATAAGCTGAGAAGGGGTGGTGGCTATTCAATAACTAGGAACTACATTGCATTACTAGGGGAATGCAAATACTGCATATAGCAGATTTGATATGGAGCAGTGTAGCACAACCAAAGCACAGGTTTTTCCTATGGCTTGGAGCTCAAAGGCGACTGTTTACAAGGGAGAGGTTGGTGAAGTTGCAGATTCAAGTAGATAACATGGATTGTTATTTATGCGAAGAACAAACAACTGAAACCAACCAATATCTATTTGTGGAATGCAATTGGATAAAGAATGATCGTACTGAGGTGCTGCGTTGGCTTGGTGTACAACTGCAAGAAAGGGATATAACGAGCACAATGAACAACATTAAAAAGAAGAAATGGAAACAGTAAAAGAAAGAAGTGGTTGCAGCTATAATGGGAGCTATATTCTATCATACGTGGGAGGCAAGGAATTGGAAGATCTTTCAAGGAGTCAATGTAAATATTGCAAATCCTTTAGAACAGATAAAGAAGGAAACGTTAGTTAGATTAAATGATATCCATAAGTCTAAGAAGGCAAGTAGATATAGAGAATTCTTGAGGAATATCACTGATGTATAAACTTGAGCTGAGACTGAATATTCATAGTACCTTTGAGGGGGTGATTATGATGTAAAGTGCTCTATAGGTGTAATCATTTAGTTGATCATTGGTAATATTCACAATGTTACCAAAAAAAAAAAGCTGAAAAAAGGAAAATAACTACAATCGATACTTACCTCAAACCCTCCAATTCCACCGACTTCCCATTTTAACGGTCTTCATCATTATTTTCTCTATTTTTTTTCTCTCATGTTAATTGTGTCATAATCCAAATTAGATTTATATAACGCAATTCGTCTAGTAGAAATTTCAACAGACCGTTCTCAATAAAGGCATAAATATTTCATCCACATGTATATAATATGTCAATAGCTTTTACTACATATCCAGATGAAAGGAAAAATCTATTTTAAATTTTATTAACTTTGGTCAAGATCATGTTTTAGAGTTCAAGTCCAAACATATCAAATTTTTTAAGAAGCGCAAAAAGTCCAAGAAGCTCAAGATTGATTTCAAGAAGCCAATATTCTTTCCTTTTTAAAATAGAATTTATTGTTCTTACAAGAAAGAATTTCTTGTTTCTTTTTCTTGATAGGTATAGACTTTCTTTATTATATTCCTTTAGAATAAGGATTTTCTTTTTATTAGGATTTTAGTTTCTTTTCCTTGTAGAATATGAATTTTTTTTGTCTTCTTGAGCCAAGGGTCTATTGGAAACAACCTCTCTACTCCGCCAGGTAGGGGTAAGGCCTGCATATATACTACCCTCCCCAGACACCACTTACGGGATTTTACTCGATTGTTGTTATCTTTAGCTATTTTATTTCCTTAGTATAATAAAATTATAGTCAATTTTATTTTCTTAGTATAATAAAAATTGCAGTGAGCTAGTAGACAGAATAACTAGCAGGATAAAAACATGATATTCTAAGCAATTGTTATATGCGGGCAGATTGCAGGTGGTTAATTCTGTTTTGTTCTCCATCTATATCTTCTGGAGTTCTGTATTCATTCTACCTCAGGTAGTGGTAAAAGAGGTGGACAGTATATGTAGGGACTACCTATGAAGGAGTACTGAAGACAGAAAAAAACTAGCCCTAATGGCATGGGAAAGAATATGTTTTCCTAAAAAAATTGGTGGGCTAAATGTTAAAGGCAGAACTATGGAATGTGACCTCTGTGGGAATATTATTATTATGGCAGCTGCTCTATGGCTGAAGTGGGTGCATGAATTGTTTAAGAAGACCGATACTAACATTTGGAATCATAAGATACCTGCTGACTGCAGTTCGTATTGGAAGAAAATTAACTCTTTGAAGGAGGACATGTATGGATGGTATGAACAAGGAGTATACAACCTGAGAAGGGGTGGTGGCTATTCAATAACTTGGAGCTATATTGCATTACTAGGGGGAATGTAAAGACTGCATATGTCAGATTTGATATGGAGCAGTGTAGCACAATCAAAGCACAGGTTTTTTCTGACGCTTGGAGCTCAAAGTCGACTGTTTACAAGGGAGAAATTGGTGAAGTTGCAGATTCAAGTAGACAACATAGATTGTTGTTTATGCGAAGAACAAAAACCTGAAACCAACCAACATATATTTGTGGAATGCACTTGGATAAAGAATGCTCGTGCTGAGGTGCTGCGATGGCTTAGTGTACAACTGCAAGAAGGGGATATAGCGAGCATAATGAACAACATTAAAAAGAAGAAATGGAAACAGTTAAAGAAAGAAGTGGTTGCAGCTACAATGGGAGCTCTATTCTATCATACGTGGAAGGCAAGAAATTGGAAGATCTTTCAACGAGTCAATGTTAATATTGCAGATGTTGTAGAACAGATAAAGAAGGAAATATTAGTTAGATTAAATGATATCCATAAGTCTAAGAAGGCAAGTAGATGTAGAGAATTCTTGAGGAATATCACTGATGTATAGACTTGAGCTGAGACTGAACATTCATAGTACTTTTGAGGAGGTGATTATGATGTAAAGTGCTCTATATTATTTATCATTTGATTGATCAATCGTAATATTCACAATGTTACCAATAAAAAAAAATTGAAAAAAGGAAATCACTATAATCGATACTTACTTCAAACCCTCCAATTCCACCGGCTTCCCATTTTAACGGTCTTCATCGTTATTTTCTCAATTTTTTCTCTCATGTTAATTGTGTCACAATCCAAACTTGATTTATGTAACACATTTCGACTAATAGAAATTTCAACTGACCAATCTCAATAAAGGCATAAATATTTCATCCACATGCATTTAATCTGTTAATAGCTTTTACTACATATCCGGATGAAATGATGAGTCTATGTTTAATTTTATTAACTTTGGTCAAGATCATGTTTTAGAGTTCAAGTTCAAACATATCGATTTTTTTTCAAGAAGCGCAAGAAGTCCAAGAAGCTCAAGATTGGTTTCAAGAAACCAAGATTCTTTCCTTCTTAAAATAGAATTTATTGTTTCTTACAAAAAAGAATTTCTTGTTTCTTTTTCTTGATAGGTATAGACTTTCTTTAATATATTCCTTCAGAATAAGGATTTTTCTTTTATTAGGATTCTAGTTTCTTTTCCTTGTAGAATATGGATTTTTTTTTGTCTTCTTGAGCCGAGGGTCTATCGGAAACAACCTCTCTACTCCGCCAGGTAGGGGTAAGGCCTGCATATATGCTAGTCTCCCCAGACACCACTTATGAAATTTTACTGGGTTGTTGTCGTTGTTGTTGTTATCTTTAGCTATTTTATTTCCTTAGTATAAAAATTATAGTTAACAAAGAAGAGACCTTAGGCCTATATAAAGTGTACTCATGCCTTGTAGAATACAATTCACGTTTTTTATATTTGCCCTAATTCGCAATAGAGTATTTTTCTTTATTTTGTCTTCTTTATCCTTGTTTTTGGTTCCAAGCAAGGTGGTGATACTCTTATTTTCAATTGTGGTGATGTTTCTTTATCATGTTAATTGTTTCCAAGTGGTGATTTTAGGAACTTTTTAAGTTTTGATTATTCAAGAACACGTTTCTTAATCTAAATTTGTTCTTTGATATCATAAAAATCAGAACATTCATTGAACTAGTGCAACACCAATATTTACTTGTTTTGAACGAGTAATTAGTCTTTCTTATAATTCATATCGTCATCTTTCACCTCGTTTTTTAATCATCTATTCTGAGTCCTAAAACTTGAGATACATTGTTTCTTTAAATCATCCCACAAACCTAGGTTTTCATTTCAAAATCTTGATCCCGATCTGTTGGTTCTTTGTTAACTCGAAGAATCGCATCATTTCCTCATATCTAAAACTAATATATCACATCAATTCAATATTTAATTTCTTAGAGAAAAGCACACGTAGTCGATTAATATTTTTTATGCTGATTGCTGAGAAGTTCATTTGTTAGGATATCTTGTGCTCAAACTAATTAATGCACTAAACCAAGATACATTTTTCTATGATGTTTTGAAGCAGTATATTCATTACTATATCACTAATACTTGTGAACAAATTCCAAGGATTTAAGAAACAAAGAAATATACCAAGACATTAATGTATCGCATAGAACATACAATTCATGACTGGTTAAGATAGGAATTCATCGACAATTGTATTTCTTCCAAGGTGCGGCCTTTGGTCTCCGGAACCAGTTTTGCGACAAACATAATTGTCAAACCACATACTGCTGAAAATATGAAGAATGTTCCTGAAACACCAACAAAAGATAAATTCAGCAAAAAAAAAAAACATGTCTCGATTATGCAATAGCTCTCTCTTTATAACCGAGAAATCCACGAGGACCAACTGGCGTGCAGTTGGAAATTCAATAACAATGGATCTGACCCTCTATCAATTTCTAGCTAGATAACAACCTTTTAGTTCGCATCAGCATTCGAACTCATGACATGTATCTAAACCAAAGCCTTAATTTCTTTTCAGTTTCTGTTTTCGTCTGAGGAAGTGGATATTGATAGACAAGACAGTACCTTCAGAGCTCCATAGCATAAGAAAGTTGAACGAATATGAGACGATCCAAGAACCGAACCAATTGACTACTGTCACAAGGCTTCCAGCTAAACCTTTGACGTTAATTGGAAATATCTGAGATAGAAACAGTTAGCTTAAATTGTGTTTGATTTGTATTGTACCAATATTTATAATTAATGAGGTAACTTTTAGAACAACAAACCTCTGACATAATCACCCACGGTATACCTCCCATGCCTAATGAGAATGATCCAGTGAAAACCTGACAACAATTTTCAAATAGATTTGATTCAATAAATGTGGGATCCGTACTGGATCTGGTCAAATAATTTTGGGTGCTTTGACCATGACGGGCGGAAAAATTCGAGACTACATACAATTTGATTCCCGAAATCATAACCAAAAATAGGGTAAATTTGAACAAAATATTATACCTTATCTAGGAAATCAATCATTAACTTATCTACAACTTGAGAATAAAAAAGAAAATTACACTTTACAAACTCTACGTAAGTATTCCACAAAATTTCTCATAATTTAGAGATATTTTTATATTTTTAATTTTTTGAATTACTTGTAGCCGGATTTCCGTACCTGTATCTGTTCTAGGATCCATATCCCCGAATCATAGAATTTATATCTCGAAGGATCCGATTTCTAGATCCGTACCCGTGTTAGAGACCCGCACCAGTGTCCGAGCAACTTAGGATCGGGGGCGGATCCAGAGCACAAGGCTCGGGTTCATCGGAACCCAGTAGCTTTTGTTTATACATTGTATATATACTAAGAAATTCATTAAATATCTACAAATATCATATTGTGAACCCATAAACTATTGTATGTTAATTAAGATCGTTGTAGGAAGTCATTAATTTTAAATCTTGGATCCGCCTCTGCTTAGGATACAAATAGTGTTACATAAAGAAGTATCCAGGTGATTGCATGAAAGGATGAAATTGTATTACCAGTATACCAACAAGTGCCAATAAGGGGCTAGACTTCCAAAGTTGAAGATCCTGTGAACTACATTTTATCAGAAAATGAATCAGACACAGAAAAGAACTGAACGATAAGAATTTTAAACGTCAAACCTGTAATAAGAATGACAATCCTACAAGAAAGCAACCCAAGCATGTGCCTGCTGCAGATACCTGAAGAAAACCTTATATAAGTAAAAGTTATTCATCAAAGAGAAATACATAACCAATACAATGAGTTCTAATAAACATTATATTTACCAACAGTAATGGACGCCTTCCTGATTTATCCATCAAGAGAACTCCTAAAACTTGCATTGGGATCTGCAGATTGCCCGAAACACTCAAACTCTGACAAAGCGAACTCATAATTGATTTACCGCGTCAAGATATTAACCTGTACAACCACCATTGCAATTGATCCTATCCTACCGGAGAAACCTGATATATTTTGTATTAACATAATCAAATTTATTTATTTTTCTATTAACAAGAGACTAATGTAACACAAAGTATAGGAACATTACATACCAGCTGACTCAAAAATAGAACTTGCATAATATGCAATAGCATTGACCCCTCCAAATTGTTGCAATACCATTAAGCCCACTCCAACCTGAATCGATAGGTAATGATAATATTTTTATTGATCAGAGAAGATAAAAGATCAATTGTTCTGTAAGAGAAAATTAAAGGTTGTCTTACTATAAGAGAATGTGCATATTTTTTTTGGAATAAATCAATCATCTTAGCATCGGAGAGTTTTTGAAGAGTTTCTGTGTAATCCTGCAGTCAAGTTCCAGTCATACAAACATCGAAATGGAAATAAAATAAAAGAGATATAAATGCTTTCACTCATGGAAAGTCAGGAATTCACTTTAATTTCAGCAGCTTCTTCTGATATATTGGCATCCCTCCCCCGAAGGCGCTGGAGAGAAGCTTCACATTCTTTCCACTGGCCAGCCTTAGCCTGTTGACAAAAACATAGGCAACTCAATTTAAAATAAGTTGAATTAGTCCTGATTAAGATATTAAATGAATGCAACTTCTATCACAGTGAAAATTACTGCATGCTCATTTATGAATACATCAGAATCTTAGGTTGTATAATCTTACCAGCCATCTAGGAGATTCTGGTATGAAAAATAGGCCACCCAGTTGTATTATACATGGAATAGTTCCTGAAATTATGTCAGATTAAAAAATATGTTTGAAGCAAGAGGCTTTTAAAGGGAAAAGGACAGAAACAAAATTTACCAATAAGAGCAAGTAGGCGCCAATTGATGATTACTCCAATTACATACATAAGTGACATTCCACAGCATATCATTAGCTGAAACATCACAAGTATCCAAGCTCAGTTGCCAGATATCGAAAATAAAAACCTAAAACTGTTGGATTACCTGATTAACTGTTGTGAATGCGCCTCGGAGATTCTTAGGTGTTATTTCCGCTATATATACAGGAACCTATGTGTAGAAAACAACAACTAAGTCTTTTGCAATATAAGGTATGTTAATTTGTTTTATAAACACGCGATATATTTACCACGTATGAAATAACGCCAACTCCATACCCCATTAACAACCTCCCAATATCAAGCCATAAAGCATTCTGTTGACAATAAAAACAATAGAAAAGTAAAGTTAATTTAGAGGAGAGAATGACAACATAAAAGTGGAAATAAGGATAAGATAAATACCCTTCCAAAAATGATTGCAAGCCATCCCACAAGACAAAACATCTCGGAGAGGCCCATTGCCTGCATAATTACACAAAACAAAGGATTGTAAACGAAAGGTTGATGCCCTGTTTAAATTTTTTACATGCTCAGATATTTAACCAACAAAACAAAAACTTACACCTCTCCGGGCAAAGAGATCTGCTAGTTTTCCACTCATTACAGCACCTATCATTGCTCCAATTGTCCATATTGAACCAAATACAGAGTACTGGAATGATAACAATTAAAAAAATAGGTTAAAGATTCTCGCGGGCTTCTACGGAGAGAGTACATCAAATCTTATGGCCTTATCAAATTCTTTACTTCATGTGAAATGAATACTTCTTGACTGACTTGAATCATGAGGAGAATTGCTGCTATTGTTTTTGGTCAAAATAATATTTTCGATAATGTTTGGACTGACCTCTGCCACTGAGAGACCTAGCTCTTCTATTATCCCAGTCTGAGCAGGTGAAGAAAATCCCACCTTCATTAGAACGAAACATTAGTTCAGTTTTGGATAAAACCTAGTTATATGAAACGGCCAACAAGTCATAAGGACTCCACTTCTTATGTTACATACAGAGTTATCACAGAGAAATATATTCATCTGGACATCATCAATGCTAGCACTAGATGTCTATCAAGTAACAAACACATGATGCTTACTCCATCTTCTATTATTGCTACCACAAATAACAAAACAATCACTGCTCGACTAGATCATATCACTACAACCATATTTAGCGGCGGAGGCAGGATCTCCACGAAGGGGGTTCAAATTTTTTTTTGTAGCCAGTGGGAATTGAACCTATGACCTTATGAAGGTTTTTAACCCCCTTGACCACTAAACAACACTTTAAGGTTGTTTTAAGGGGGTTCAAAACTTAATATATAGAGGTGAAAAATGATAATCATTCACTATATGATCAACTTTGTCCGCTCCCAAAGATGCGCAAAAGAGAAACTCTCCCCAATCTGCTCACTTTTTGACGCCCTAGTCAACGCTCAAAATGGGGTTGTCCATGAATTAGAAATATTAAAAGATGTACAAGCAGCAGATCAAGCAAATCATACTCAGCCAGAACCAACCAAGTAGGAGCTATTAAAAAGTGATGGTCCGCTCATTCCAGTAGCTCATTTGCTAGTTGATGTCATAGTGATGAACCTTGGATCATTCTCGTGGTTGGTCAATCTTCTGATAAATCATTTTCCGTGACTCTTTCCAGTTGTTAACATTCTCCCTTAAAAAGTGGATCTACTCCCGAGCACTGCTAGTCACGGAGACTTACCAGTTACCAAGCTGTGTGAATCATAATGGTTGTGCCTCTAGCTAACATTATATGTCAGGTATTTTGTTTTTAAATTTTTTTTGTTAAAACTTTAATATGTTGTTGATCACCATCCAAGTTTAGTGACGATGACTAGTGCTTACATTTAATGAGGTTGAAGGGTTTAATCATCAAGCATGTAGATTGAACATGAAGTTATGTTGGTTCTTTAAATTTCAACGTTTACTAAAAAAAAAAAATATTAAAAATCTAGGCACGCCCATGTATCATGTAAATAGATACGGATGGAGCACTATGGGTTCAATAAATCCATTAAGCTTGGATTCTAGATCCAAGCTCCGCATGTAATCTTGTAAATGAACCCAAAAGTCAAAGGCTCGCCAAAACCTTTTCTATTAGTTATAATTATTTATATTACTTAGTAAGGTTTTTTTAAGTTAACGAAACATTAGCATTTTGTTTCATACTAGTTATCAAATATTTTTATTAGTAGATATGAATATTTGAATAATTTAAGACTATTATACTGTAATACTTAAAAAAAAACTTATAAACTTGAAAGAAAATTTATTAATATCATACAATTTTTTTTCTTAGTTATCTAAATTAATCGTGTCTACTTGTCCAACCGTTGTCACATTACTAATGTTATTTCCTCACATCTTCTTAAGTTTTGACTTTAAGCCTCCGATTTCATTGAGATGCCCCTGACTCAAACCCGCCTTATTTTCAATTTGAATGGCTAACTTTAAAACGGATATGAGAGAAACTAGAAACCTTAATCAGGTAATTTCTTGCACTTTTAAAACTTCACAGGCATGTGCTGTGATAGTCAAAAGCCTCAGGGTGCATAATTGACCCCCGAACAAAATCTAGGGGCAGAAAAACAAAAAGGATCTAGAGCACAAAAAGTACAACCAATGATCATCCAATTGTATTTTGGCCCTTCTATTATTCAGCAAAGCACATAGAACCTCCATCATTTTAGTATGTACGTTCTATCAAAAAAATTGATACTAAAGTGAAATCTATATTACCGTTTTCTTCCACTTTTTAAAAGTTAAACGACTTTAATCCAAAGTCCAAACTATAGAGAGAAGCAAAGGTAAAACGAAAATTAACTTACAGCAGAACCAAAAACAAAGGAGCCGGAGACGGCAACCAAGGTGCTGAATACGACGGCGGCTGTGGCTGGCGCCAGAGTATCTTCATGGTTAGAAAGCAAAGGATCAGTTGTTGTAAATCCATCTTCTATTCTTTCCCTATCCATTTAACCATATAACTGAGTTGCTCAAGATATGTGTTCATCTAGACAGACACATAGGAAAAAAGAAGAAGAAATAACGTTGGATAAGACAAGTTAGTTTTTTATTTTTTATTTTTTACATCAACATCATGTGCTATCGTCCAAGATTTTCAAAGTCAGCAATAGGCTGCTCTGATGTGCACCTAATCTGTTTTATTCTACTTGATAAGTAGGAGTATGAGTTTTGTCATAAAACTGTATTTTTAAAAGAATTAAAAAAAAAAAAACACTTGCTTTTGGTTTGGTTTATCATGTTTGTATGTGTTTTTAGATCAGGATAGAAATGGGGGAGGGGGTGTGTGGGGGGCGGGGGGGGAGATAAAGTTATAGCAAGAACAAATATTCTCTCTCTCTCAAAATTTTAACGTGTTTGCTGCTCCCTCCGTTTCATATTAAATGAGGTACTTTTCTTTTTAGTCTATTCCAAAACAAATAACACATTTCTAAATTTAGAAATAACTCAAATTTAAACTCTTTCATTTTACCCATTTACCCTTAATGAGAAGGTTCTATAGCCATACAAATGTCATGGCCCCAAAACTTTTTACCCCTTAAGTTGTTAAGAGCATAAGTTTTAAAAGTCTTTTTTTTTTCTTAAACTCCAGCCGAATCAAATTACCCCATATAATATGGAACAGAGGGAGTATTTTTTTTTTTTCTATTTGTTTTTTCTTCTTTTCTCCCCTTTTGACCAAGTAGGTAGGGTCTAATTGAGTTTAATGTAAAAAGCCACTTCGAACTTTTTAAGAAACTGACATTTTAACTATATAGCAGAAAAGTAACGAGTTTTTGTTTTTTTTTTTTCGTAAAAAGAATTTTTTTTTTGATGCACATGGTGTAAGAGAATGAATAGGAGTGTGCATGTACCGTGTTAGTTCGGTTTTTGTTAAAACCAAATCAAACCATTTATATCGGTTCGGATTGGTTCGGTTTTGTCAGGTTTTTGAGTTTTTCGGGTTTTTTCTTACATGAATAATATGTCAATCTTACTTTGTTAAATTTTTTTATAAGTAAATATATGTTTAATAAAAATTAAAAAAATTGACAAACATATGATCTATTAAAATATTCTTATGGGAGAATTTTCTTAGTAACACACATTAGTTATTTTTTTAGTTGCCTGACAATAAATTTCCATTGATGTACACTTTCAAAGTTAACCAAATTCAATAATTAAACATAAATATCAATATGATACCTAAATAATAATATGTGCTATTTAATTTTCAATATTTTTCAATATTGAAATACCACTATAAATTCGAAAAAGATATAAGAATAAAATAGATCTTGACATATGAATACGAAAAAACAAAGAGATTGACGCATTTCAGTAACACTTGATAAGAAAGTGATCATACAACACATTATATAAAGTTAATAAAAATGGAGCACTTCCATTTTCTATTAAATATTACATCTCATAAGAGAATTTTAAATATTTCTAAATATTTTTAAAGAAAATTCTATATAAAATCTTAAAAGTATATATATAAATTATATATTTATATATCGGTTTGGTTCGGATTGTTTTACTCAATACCAAACCAAATAAAACCAAACATCACTGGGTTTTTTAATTCGTTTGGTTTGACTTTTCGATTTGGTGCGATTTTTCGGTTCAATTTGTACACCCCTAAGAATGAATAAGTCCCATATTGGTTGTAGATTTCCGAAAGGGTACATAGGTACCTTGAATAATTCTATCTATAATTTAATTTTTTGAATGGAATGCTCTAATTATTTGGATCGATGTCTGAAAAATTAACGTATATATCGTCATGCCGATAGAGAGGGAAAATAAATGTATCGCTTTGCTTTTGTCCTTGTGACTTTGACATCTAAAAGGTACTACATGATTCAGTTTCTATTTAGATGAATACTGAGGAGACTACAGTAATAAATCATTTTCATTTCGCGCCACGGAATAAATGGAGAAACATAGGACATTATCAATACCGACAATAATAATTGTAGCAAATTGTACTCATCTGTCTATCATTTCATTCATATTTAGAGTAATTTGAGCTAAAAAAGTTAACCTAGAGCTTAGAAGATATCTCCCTCACTTGTTCGTTCTTGACTAGATTATGATAATATTAACGTAGCTCGCTTAATATGACATGAGTTCATGTTAGGGCAATTAGCTTTAATGCGTGATTACGTATTATTGTCATGACAAACTATATATGATCAATGTTAAATAAAATTTGGTAAAAAATACTTAAATATGTGGTAAAATTTTAAGTCGAACAGAGTTAAACAAATATTAATTTGCAAAAGAAAGCATCACACATATTGTGTCACGACCCAAAATCCATTAAAGGTCGTGATGGCGCCGGACACCACTGTCAGGTAAGCCAACACCAAGAAGTTAATTAAATTCTCATTTTAGTATTTTTGAAATTATTTCTTTTTCATACATTTAAACAATAAATAATGAATTTCACTGAATAAATAATGATGTCTATAAGAAACTTAAATATTGAATAATCCCATAGTCATCCCAGAACCCGGTGTCACAAGTGCATGAGCAATTTTTAGGAAATAAAGAAAACTGTCCGAATACAATTGGACAGAAAAGAAATACAATACTCTTAAAGAGACTCTGCTGGCTGCGGGTCGTCTCGAGAGATGCAGCTCACCTAAGTCTCCGTGTCGACCATGCCGCTGCACCCAACGAGGCCACTAGACGTACATATGCATGTGCAACAAAAATGCACAGCAAGTGTAGTATGAGTACGAAAACAACGTGTACCCAGTAAGTACACGTATGGGGTTAATTCCCTCTTACAATGTTAGAAAGGAGACTTACCTCGCTCCGAAGTTTAATAACCGGCTTCCAAGCCCTTCCGACGACTCAAACGATGCACAACGCTCCAAAACTAGCCAATAATTATGCAAACCCATTAATATACGCTCGAATACTCATTATAATCCAATTTATAACAATTTCTAACCCCGATTGAAAAGTCGATAAAAATCACCCTCGAGCCCACTGCCTGGATTCCAAAATTTTTCGAAGATAAAGTTTACCCATAACCTCACGAACTCAAATATATAATTTACTCTCAGTTTCATGTCCAAAATCATGGTGTGATGACCCGAAAGGTCATCTCGTGTTTTAGAACCCAATTCGGGGTTCCGAGGCCTTCAAAACCTCATCTTATTTCTCCTCGATTTGCATGCGCATTCCGGGCACGTTTCCGAAAATCCTCTATGTGAAAATTTGAGAAAATAATAATTTTTGCCTTTAAAAGTTGATTTTAGTTGACTTCGGTCAATATTTTGAGTAAATGGACCCGGGCCCGTGTTTTGACGGTCCCGGAGGGTCAGTAAAATATGGGACCTGGGCGTATGCCCGGAATCGAATTCCGAGGTCCCTAGCCCGAGAAATAAATTTTTGATGAAAATTGTTAAACTGGAATTATAAAGGTTTTAAGAATTTGGTTAATGATTAATTTTGTTGATACCGGATCCGTATTGTGGTTTCGGACCCCGGTACAGGTCCGTTATGATATTTATACCTTATCTGTGAAATTTGGTGAGGAACGGGACTGATTTGAGGTGATTCTGACCTTTGGTTGAGAAAATAGAACTTTTGAACTTTCTTGAAAATTTCATGCAATTTGATGCTAAATTCGTAGTTCTAGGTGTTATTTTGGCGATTTGATCACGCGAGCAAGTTCGTATGATGTTTTAAGACTTATGTACATGTTTGGTTTGGAGCCCCGAGGGCTCGGGTGAGTTTCGGATAGGCTACGGGATGATTTACACTTAGAAATCTGGTGTGTTTTGCTGCAGTCAGTGTTTCTGGTCTTTCTTCTTCGCGTTCGCGAAGATACTCTCACGAACGTGAAAAGTTAAGGATAAAAGAAGTTAGATTGGTTAGCCATGGTTGAATTGGCATAGTGGTCGCGGTATGTGCGAGGCTCGACGCCCGCCGTAATTGATTTTATTTGGAAGTACTCAAGTATTATGGCATGTTATGTGTAGGCGGAACCCGTAAGGGTTATGGTGGTTTAGACCACTACTTGAGAATTTGAATGTTCTATGGTTATGAGAAGTTACTCGCGTGTTGCTATGGTTCTCTTGGAATGAGTTAAGTAAAAAGTTTCTAGGTGATGAAGTGTTTACCATGTTAGTGGTTCAGGAGTTATGATGAAATTGTTGTACTATCGCATATTGGCTTGTTAGGTGCAGTGAGCGGTATGAAAATTGAAAGTGAGGATCAAGGTTGCGGTTCAGTGTTTGACAAGGATGTCACGAGCTCGGATGAGCAGGAAGGGGATTTGGATGTTTGGAGTAGGCCGGTATTGTCTTCAGCGTCACCTGAAATCAGTATATTGTGTTGGAGGCTTTGCATCTTGGTTACGGATTCTTGATTTGCTTTACAACATTAGTGTGACCGGTGGTATGGATGTGCAGACTTGTTACCTAGTGCGGAAGATCGTGGGAGCGTATCTCACGGGAAGATTGTATAAGTGTGACATGTAGTCACTTGATTAATTGAAGATTTAAACCAAGTGTGAAGATTGTGGTAGTATCACTAATTTGAGAATTTATGCCTGGAGGGCACTCGGTTTATTGGGTTGTGGACTATGGAGGTTTGCTCCGGATATGAGGGTTGTTATAGCGAGTCATGGGAAAAAGGGGTTTTTATGGACCCTTGAAAGGTTATTAGCCTAGTACGGTGCAGTCAGAATTGGCTCGAGGTCGATGGGTGGATTTAAATATGAATATGGGCTCCAAATCAGGCCAGATGTGTTCATCTCAGCATAGCACTCCTTAATATGGAGGAGTATTCGGACGTTGGGTGTTATCTCGTCATCGGCTATTACATGTAATACTATATTGTGCCATATGAGTTGTGAGACGGCTTGATAATTGTCTTATGTGTTGAGGTTCCGTGTAATAATGGTGTTATGCGAGCAGGATGGCTCTTGAGATTCAGATCATATATCGCACCTCAGTTGTGCCTGAGTTTTGTAGCGTACGACGCAATCTGTCTCCCCAGGGATAGTATTATGCACTCAGCGTGCTTGTGGCCGATATTCGGTATTTTGTAGTAATGAGCATTCTAGCTCGGTATGTATCTCCTTATATAGATTTTACGTGTGGATCGGGGGGCAGGCCGCCACGGGCATGTTGTTTGAATCGGGTTGCACGTCGCAACAGTGTGATGTCAAGTACAGCCCCTTATGTTCTATTTTGTGTGTTTTTTCCCATTTTTCGAGGAAGTTTCATGACACATTTTTGGTTATCTAATTGGTTACGTGGGTTGAGTAGCCCTTTCTAGAGTTCGTTTTCCTTATGTATCACGTTCAAGTTTGTAGCCTATTGGCACATTGTGGCATCATGTGAGACTATTGGTCATGTCTGGGGTGGCTTATTGCTTGAGCAGCTCGTACTGGATGAGACGAGATCATTGGATCTAGGATCGGTGCGATCGGATTATATGAAGTATATTAAAGAGCAAATGCCATTATTTGGTTCGGAATGAGGTAATGATTCTTCTTAGGAGTATAGACTCAATGATTTGTTAACTCGGCAGTTGGTTATGAATTTCTACACATCTATTCCGTCGTGGCGGCATTGCAAGAGTTGAAACATGACTTATAAATGTCATGGGGTGCATTGTGGGCATCAGATTCGGGGAAGTATCGGCTATTATGATCAGAGAGTGTTATAATGGTCTGGTGAATGATGTAGTGCATAGTGTGAATTCAGCAAGGTTATGCAGTCATGTTCTGGTACAGCGTGTGGTGATTTATACGATGTTCGTACGTTGGAAGCAGGCTGGCAGAGAATTCCAGATGTTGGAACTGGGTTCTAAGGCTTAATTGCCTAAATGAAAGAGGATATCTTCATATTTGATCGAGCTAATGTGCTCAATTGAGTTGTGGCAGCGCGGGTAGGTGCGCGAGGTGTCAAACAGTAATTTCAGACTACTCCAACGTAGTTCTCAACACGTTCGAGGACAAACGTACGTTTAAGTGGGAGAGAATGTAACGACCCGACCGGTCGTTTTGAGCTCTATCGTGTCGTTCGGCAGTTTGAGGCCATGAGTAGCTTCACTTCAGGCATTACGACTTGTACGCATGGTCGGAATTGAATATCGGGAAGTTCGCAGTTGATTTGGAAAGAAAATTCGCATTTCGGAAGCTTTAAGTTGAAAGGATTGACTAAGGTTTGATTTTTGAGTAAACGACCTCGGAATCGAGATTTGAAGGTTCCAACAGGTTTGTATGGTGATTTTGGACTTGGGCGTATGTCCGGATCGGCTTTTGGATGACCCGTGAGCGTTTCGGCGCCTATTGTGGAAGTTGACATTTTGGAAGAATTTCATAAATTTGGGTTGAAGTGCATTTTAGTGTTATCGACGTTCGTTTGGGATTCCGAGTCTGGAAATAGCTCCGTATGGTGATTCTGGTATTGGGAGCGCGAAAGAAAGTGGATTTGGAGGTCTGTAGATCATCTTGGGGTCATTTGGCTAAAGTGAGAGATTTGAAGGGTTTTGAAAAGTTTGACCGGAAGTGGACTTTTGATATCGGGGTCGGATTCCGATTTCGGAAGTTGGAGTAGGTTCGTAATATCGAATATGACTTCTGTGCAAAATTTGAGGTCAATCGGACGTGATTTGAGAGGTTTTCGGCATCGAATGTAGAAGTTTGAAGTTCTAAAGTTCATAAAGCTCGAATTGGGGTGTGATTCGTGATTTCGACGTTGTTTGATGTGATTTGAGGCCTCTAGCAGGTCCGCACTATGTTTTGGGACTGGTTGGTATGATTGGTCAGGATCCCGGGGGCCTCGGGTGGATTCCGAATGGTTAACGGATCAAATTTGGAATTTGAAGAAGAAATGAAGCAGCTGCCTTCTGGTGTAACCGCACCTGCGAGACTTGGGGCGCAGGTGCCGATCCGCAAAAGCGGCCATGAGCATCGCAGATGCGATTTGGGCTGGAAGTGCTGAGACCGCAGATGCGATCATCTCGCTGCAGAAGCGGGACTGCACCTGCAGAAGGGAAAGCGCAGAAGCAGAAGGGGGTAGCCTGTGGAAGACCGCAGAAGCGGTAGTTAGGGCCGCACCTGCGGAACCGCAGAAGCGCTCAAGTGACCGCAGGTGCGAAAGTCGGGGCTGGCAATGTGTCTCTTTAAAATCGAGGGTTTGGCTCATTTCAATCCCATTTCCTCCATGGGAGCCGGTTTTGGAGCAACTTGGGAGTGTCATTTCCACCACCAAGCATGAGGTAAGTGGTTTATACTAGTTTGAGTTAAATACATCGATTATGTATATGTTTTAACATGGGAATTAGTAGAAATTTGGGATTTTGACGAAAACCTAGAAATTGGTATTCTTGGATTTTGACCACTTGTCACGACCCGAATTTTCCACCGTCGGGATCGTGATGGTGCCTAACCTTTCAGAATGTTAGGCAAGCCAACATATAGAGATTTAATACGCTAACCACTATCCAAAACGGTAAATAACAATAATTAAACCAAAACAAAGTAAAGAAGTGCAGAAATTTATAATAATCCCAAAAACTAATACACAACTACCCAAAATCTGGTGTCATAATCCACAAACTTCTAAGAGTCACTACAAATACTGGTTTAAAGAAAATACATTTGTTCTCGAATTAAAAGAAAACAGGAAGACTGGGATAAATGGAAGGTGACTCTAGGGTTTGCGAACGTCGGCAGATCTACCTTGGGTCTCCTGATGGACTGAGGGCAGCAACCCAACTCAGATCAACGCGGTCCAGTACCGAAATCTGCACAGAAAGTGCAGAGTGCAGTATCAGTACAACCGACCCCATGTACTGGTAAGTGCCGAGCCTAACCTCGGTGAAGTAGTGACGAGGCTAGGACACGACCAAAACATGAACCTGTGCAGTTAAATCATATACGAGAAAATAACAACAAATGGAAATTTAAGCAGATAATAACGGAAAGGGGGAAAACATGCTGAGGGGAATATCAAATCCTGAAAGTAGTACAGTAAAGAAACGCAGTAAATAACATGCTTGCACCAATGAAAGTAATAACATAGCAAACAAGTGCACGACATCACCCTTCGTGCTTTTACTGTCGTCCTCACCATAAGAAACAATAGAAACGGCACGGCATCACCCTTCGTGCATTAACTCTCTCATAACATGGTAGCGCATCACCCTTCGTGCATTAACTCTCTCATAACATGGTAGCGCATCACCCTTCGTGCATTATCACTCACAGAATATGGCACGGCATCACCCTTCGTGCATTATCAGTCACAGAATATGGCACGACATCACCCTTCATGCATTATCACTCACTCATAATACATTGCACGGCATCAACCTTCGTGTTTTGACACTCTCCCTCACCCAAACAACAGAACAATAACAACCCGGCAAGGGAATTATCAATAACAAGCTTCGTTTCAATATTTAACTTCACAACATCAATCTCAACTTGAGTCAATGCTCAACCAATATCTAATTTCAGGAAAAACATGATAAGAATTGTTTAACATGAGGAATAACCAGTTTAAGCATGAACGGTATGAATAAGGAATACAACAGTCACAAGAATAAGACTAACTCGCATGCTATGACTCGAACAACGCATAGGTACCCGTCACCTTACCTATACGCTGTACTCAATATCAAAACACGTAGCAAATAGGCAAGTAATACCTAATCCCTCAAGCTAAGGTTAGCCACAACACTTACCTCGATTCCACGGCCAAACTCAAGCCTCAATTATCACTTTTCCTCTAGATTCCACCTCCAATCCACTCGTATCTAGTCACAATTAACTTAATAATATCAATTATCACTGAAATCAATTCCAATGCACAATTACAAGTTTCCCAATATTTTCCCCAAAAAGTAAAAAATCGACCCCGGGCTCGCTTGGTCAAACTCGAGGTTCGAGCCAAAACCCATTCACTCATTCATCCCCGAGCCCAAATATGTAATTAGTATCGGAATCCGACCCTGAATCGAGGTCTAAATTCCAATTATATAAAAATCCCTAGTTCTGCCCAAACCCCCAATTTCTACCAAAAACCCTAGATTTTTAGGTTGAAAATTGCTGAAATGCAATGGGTAATTGGAAGAAAGTAGTTTTGAATCATTTACCAACACTTTGGGGAAGAATTTGTCTCTTGAAAATCGCCTCTAAGCCTTCTAGTTTATGAAAATATGAAGGAATGGCCTAATCCCATTTTTGGTTCTGTTTTTAAAACACTGGACAGGTCTTCATCGCGTTCGTGATGGACCTGTCGCGTTCGCGATGCATTGCGGCCAGAAGGGCCTTCGCGTTCGCGAAGAGCTGCTCGTGTTCGCGATGGTCTGTCCCCCCTGACCACCACGTTCGCGGTCCTGGGTCCGCGTTCGCGAAGAGCAACTCAATGATTCCCCAGCCCACCTCCATTTTACTCTACGCGTTCGCGTGATGCCGGTCGCGTTCGCGAAGAGCAGCCCTCCAGCGCTCCGCGTTCGCGACCATGGCTACGCGTTCGCGATGAACAATCCCCTCCCCGGCCCATGTTATATGCCTTAGAGATAATAATAGCTCCATTCCTTACATCACCAACCTAAATCCGCACTGACCTTGAGTGACCCCATTCCACGAGACCACATTGTCTCCACACCCATGAACCGTTTCGTTCCCTCCTTGCACGCACATTCACATCTTCAACTGATACACCCCTTCTAATAATTCCTCTATGAGTTCGAAGTTATTTTCTTCCATTTCCCCAATGCTACACTGCAAGCCAAAAATATCATAGAACATTCCGAGACTCTTATCATAATCCGCTACAAAAGCTCGATTCTTAACCATACCGCGGGCTTGAAATCCTTAGGCACTGTATTTAACCTTTGATTTCACTAGGACCGTTGTTGAGAGTCACCCACCCTGGCTTGGTCCTGAATATAATCAACTCCCAGGCTCCACTGGCACATGAACACCCATCTCAATGAAGCACTCGACTGAATCACTTCCCTTGTAAATCACCTCTGGACGAAGCATAAATCCTGAATCTTCCCAAAGCCTGAACATGAGTCAATAAGGCCAACTATAGCACACCTTTGTCAATTCCTTTGCTCAAATTACCACTTATGTTCTTTTCCCTTAGCTGTAATAACTTACCAATACGCCACAACCCGAAACCTCACGAGTAGATAACCATGCAACTCAATCGTAGATGGTGGGACTCTTCCACTTAGCTTAGAGCCACTTATTACATAACCCTGGAACCCACCAAGATTCTTTCTTCATTGTTGACATGATCTTGCACAACCAACCCGCCAAATTCCTCGAAATCATTATGTAAAACCCTTTATGAATACTCTGAATCATTAACCACATTCGCATGTCCGACCTCTTTACCAGATAGCTAGTAAAATCCTTCGCATGAGCTTCGCCAACCATGCGACCGCTGACCTGCTCACAGGAGATAACCCACCTGTGGAAATTACACGTCGACATCTTCCAACATCGCTGCACGGGGTACAATCACTACGATATTAATAACCCATCCTGAGCCCGTGCTCATTCACCAACTGTAGTCCGTTCACTTCTTGTGGACATCAACTAAATGTGCGACAATGTCTTCCAATTCAAAGTTATATTGCATCCTTCTTCGTATCATGAAACTCCCTTTCTGTTGCATCCAACCTCCCGCCGTATAATAGCCAATATTTCAAATTAAGCCCGTGAACCCAATCACCGTCCACTAAAATTCCCAAATCACTCTAAAATTTTCGTCAAGGTGTGTAGTTATCCTGCCATTGAACCCATATGCTACTCAGCCACTCTCCCACTTTTGCCAAATCCTTCTTCTTTAAGCAACTACTCGACTTCCGCTTCTTACACCTGGCCTTCTAGAAATTTAACCACCGCATGACACTTCCCACATGTCCTTCCTCATCTTTTGCTGCTTAGCTGATGCCTTAGATCAAAATCTATCTCGGTAGCACTTGAACCAATAGACCGCTACTAACTTTAAACCTTTCCGAAGATCATCTTTCTCGAGCCGTCAACATTAGAAACACCGATTCAATCTTGAACCACCGCACCCCGTGATCTCTGACAGCCGCTTCTTCAATACTATCTCACAGTATCCTGCTCCAAAGGCGAATTGTAGAAGATCATAACACTGGCGAACTTAACATATTCAATCGAGGACAGACACCACGACGCAGATGAAAATTCCATCACATTTGAAAACACCAAGTCTCGTTACCCTATCAACACAAACATGAACATTTATAGTCCAATTGCCTTTCATCCACCAAAAATAAAATACCGAATCTCTGTATACTGCTCTGAGTAACCCTCATTTCAAGTCATTCATTGCCCCGACACATAGGCAAGCATCCTACATCACATCAATATTGCACGATAACCGTTCATAAGCATCATAGCAACCTATGCATAGCCTCAAGCTCTCAGAAGTACAACTACTGAGCTGAAACGACAGAATATCCTTCTGCAAGGCGACGACAATAGCCCAAACAACTACGTAGGGGGAAACATCCCGCACCTTATCTGTAGTACCATTAAAATTCCTCGATTCCCAATTTAGAACCACCATTCACGTCGCATAAGATTGAATGGGAAGGAAATAAAGGCATAAGCCTCAAAGGAATCAAACCGCACGATGAGGAATCAAGAAGGGAAGTGCTCCTAACAGCCCTGTAGCCTCTTGAAGATAAGTACAAACGTCTCCGTGCCGATCCACAATAATAATCGTAGCAAATTGTACTCATCTGTCTATCATTTCATTCATATTTAGAGTAATTTGAGCTAAAAAAAAATAACCTAGAGCTTAGAAGATATCTCTCTCACTTGTTCGTTCTAGACTAGATTATGATAATATTAACGTAGCTCGCTTAATATGACATGAGTTCATGTTAGGGTAGTTAGCTTTAATGCGTGATTACGTATTATTGTCATGACAAACTATATATGATCAATGTTAAATAAAATTTGGCAAAAAACACTTAAAATATGGAAAAAATTTAAAACGAACAGAGTTAAACGAATATTAATTTGCAAAAGAAAGCATCACACATATTGCATGAATAAATAGTAAGTTTCATATATTTATGCAATTAAGGAATAGTAATAATCAACAACAATAAACACGCAGTTGAAGGTGAATCTCATAATCTAAGAATTCTCTTTTAATCTTCATCTGCAACTCAAAGAGTACTTTCTCTCTCTAGAATGAATTCTCCTCTCAGATAACACTGAAATGATGAGAAGAACGAAGAATGGAGGGGGAGGGCAACAACGCATGGTAGAAAACTCAAACAATCAATCGAGAAGAACTGGAATTCCAGAGTCAACAGATGCAAAGAAGACGAGGAACATCAATGCAATCCAAGGAATTGTGCCATTAGGATTAAGTCAAGGATCATCAATGATGCCAATTGCACATGCAGAGCACACAACTGATTTGGTGAAGACTCCATTGAATCCGGCAACAACTCCGGTGATTCATTCAGGTGGATCATGGGCGGATAGAGTGGAGGCGGAAATTATGGAGACAAATGCGACAAACAAGGTATAATTGAATACGATAACTAATTCATAGAGTAAAATTGAGCCTAGCAGTGAAGGATTAGACCTAAATAATGAGGTAACAACAGGGGAAAATGTCAAAATTACGATGGATGATATTAAAGATGAACTCGTATACTGGAAAACAGCAGTTATATGCTACGTATTGGGATCAAATCCACATTTGACTGTAATCGATGGATATTTCAGAAGAATATTGGGAGGTTTGGGGATAGATAAAATTGCACAAATAAATAGACGAGTGTTCCTGATTAGATTTCACACTGTTGAAAGTAGAACTCAAGTCATTGAAGAGGGAGTCCAGATGTTTGATAAAAAGCCTATTGTAGTGAAGCCTTGGGAACCAGATGTGGATGTAAGTAAGGAAAATGTGGATAGAATTCCAGTGTGGATAAGGCTGAAAGGTCTGGATATCAAGTATTGGGGGAAGAATGCCTTAACAAAGATAGCTGGATTGATTGGGAAGCCATTAAAAGTAGATAGAGCAACTACAAACAAGGAGAGATTAGCATTTGCCAGAGTACTCGTGGAACTGTCAATTAATCAACAATACCCTAAGCAGGTTATGTTTGAGAATGAGGTGGGGGAGAATAGTAAAGCAAGAGGTATATTATGAATGGAAGCCAACATTATGTCCCAATTGTACAAATTCTGGACATGAGTTACAAGATTGTAGAAAACTACATAGAGAAGAAGCAGAAACTAGGAGAAAGCAGCTGGAACAGGGGGAGAAAGCAACAGAAGGCCCTATTCAGAACAAGGAGAACAAAAGAGATGAAGGCAAAGCTAAAGAGAAAGTGTCAGAGAAAGCAACAGAAGCCCCTATTCAGAATAAGGAGAACAAAAGAGATGAAGGTAAAGATAAAGGAAAAGTGTCAGAGAAACAACAGAACAATCCCATGGCTATAACAACAAGAAATACATTTGAGGTGCTCAACAAAGGAGGAGACATAGAGGAACTGAGGCAGAATAAAGCTAGTTCTTCCAACCCTAAGGGAGAAGTAGTGGTGAAGGGTCCAGGACATGGGAGGGGTGGGGCAAGACCCCTGCCCAATGGATAAGATAGGCTTCTGGAATGTAAGGGGACTAAACAGACTAGATAAACAGAGAGAAGTTCATCTGTTTATGTATAACAGTGGAGCTAGTCTGTTTGGTCTCCTGGAAACAAAGATTAAGAGATCAAAAGCTCACAGACCTTCTCTTAATCTTTGTGAGGGGTGGTCCTTTACAACAAATTTGGCTCAGCATCCTAAGGGAAAGATTTGGTTACTGTGGAAACCATTAATTTTTGAGGTGGATATTCTAAAAACTACTGATCAGTTGATTCATAGTACAATCAAACATAGAGGAACAAGGGAGAAGATTAATGTAACCATGATATATGCATACAATGATATAGCTCTAAGGAGAAATCTGTGGAAGGATATAGAAGAAATATACAAGTACAATAAGGGCCCATGGGCAGTGATGGGGGACTTCAATAATGTGTTGAATACTGATGAAAGAATAGGCAGTAAAGTAATAATGGCCGAAACAAAGGAGTTCAGGCAATATGTAGATACATGTTGCCTTCAAGAACTTAAATCTACTGGTGCATTCTACACTTGGAACAACAAACAGAGTGGAAAAGATAGAGTAATGAGTAGAATTGATAGAGTATTGGTAAATTTTGATTGGATGACAATGTTACCTGCCTCAACTGTGCACTACATGACTGAGGGGTTGTATGATCATAGCCCAGCTATCATTAGTTGGGATAACAGGAAGCAGATGGGGAATAAGCATTTCAAATACTTCAACATGTGGAGCATGG
Source organism: Nicotiana attenuata (assembly GCF_001879085.1). NCBI lineage: Eukaryota > Viridiplantae > Streptophyta > Magnoliopsida > Solanales > Solanaceae > Nicotiana > Nicotiana attenuata. The sequence continues at coordinate 143,652 of NW_017670264.1, read as the reverse complement.
ATCCAGATTTCAAAGATAAAGTGGCTGAAAGCTGGAGCATTGGAATTAATGGAACAAAAATGTATCAAATTGTAGGGAAGCTGAACAGATTGGAGGGGGTACTAAAGCAACTAAACAGAACAAAATTCAGCAATATAGAAGGAAAAACGGAACAAGCCAAGAAGGATCTTAAGGAATGTCAGCAGCACATGCAACCAAATCCCCTAAACCAAGGTCTTATTGAAAGAGAGCAGAAACTGGCAAGCAACTACAGGAGATACAAGGAAGCAAGTGACCAGTTCCTGTGGCAGAAAAGTAAAGTACAATGGCTGAAACAAGGCAACAAAAATAACAAGTACTTCCACAGCTACATGAAGGCAAGAAGAGATAGCAGGGGCTTTTGTGGAATTCTATTCAAACTTGCTAGGATCTACTACAGACAAAAGAGATCATGTTTGCAGTACACTAGTAAGGGAAGGCAAGGTAGTAACAGAAGAGCAAAGACAAATGCTGACAGAAGATTTTACAGAAAAAGAAGTTAAACAAGCTTTGTGACAAATAGATTGTGAGAAAGCTCCTGGACCAGATGGGTATGGGAGTAAATTTTTTAAAGACAGCTGGGAAATAACTGGAAAGACCTAAAGGAGGCAGCACTGGAATTTTTTGAATCAGGGAAATTGCTGAAAACAATTAACAGAACAGTCATAACAATAATCCCTAAAAGTAATCATGCAGAGACAGCTGTAGATTTTAGGCCTATTGCTTGCTGTAATACAGTTTATAAGGTCATGTCCAAAATGCTATGCAACAGACTGCAGACTATCCTACCAGATATAATTTCAGAAAACCAGAGTGCTTTTGTAGCAGGAAGAACAATCATGCAAAATATCCTAATATGTCAAGACTTGGTTAGACTGTACAAGAGGAAGGCAACAACAAAAAGCTGTCTGATTAAAATAGATCTCAAGAAAGCTTATGATTCAATAGAATGGGAGTTTGTGGAAGAAATGTTACATGCACTTAACTTCCCTATGAAATTCATTAGATGGATCATGGATTGCATCTCAACACCTCAATATACAGTGGCAATCAATGGAGGACTATATAGGAATATAAAAGGGAAGAGGGGTTTGAGACACGGAGATCCAATATCTCCTCTGCTCTTTGTAATATGTATAGAGTATTTCTCAAGGATTATGAAGCACGTGACACAGATGGAGGGATTTAGATTTCACACCAAATGTAGGAGCTTGCAACTGAATCATTTATGCTTTGCGGATGGTGTACTTCTCTTCTGCAAAGGGGAAATTCAATCAGTGATGCTATTACTGAGAGGATTACAAACATTCACTATTGCTTTTGGTCTAACAACAAATGCGGGGAAGTCAAATATATTTGCGGTGAACATGGAAGCAAAAGAAATGGAAGACTTATGTGAAATAACAGGATATAGCAAGGCAGACTCCCATTCAAATATTTAGGAGTCCCAATTTCTTCAAAGAAGCTCTCCAAAATGGACTGCCAGGCACTAGTTGATAAGATGGCAAACAGAATAAACAGCTGGGGGTCAAGGAATCTATCATATGCAGGTCGAGTGCAAATGATAAATGAAGTTTTGATGCACATTCATACATATTGGGCTTCAATTTTCGTTCTGCCCAAAGCAGTCCTAAAAAGTATTACAGCAATGTGTAGGAACTACTTGTGGGATGACAAAGTGGAAACAAATAGAGTGCCCTTAGTAGCCTGGGACCTTGTATGCCGACCAAAACAGGAAGGAGGAATAGGGATAAGGGACTGTGTAGCATGGAATGAGGCTGCGATAGGAAAATATGTGTGGGATATCACTCATAAAACTGACTCATTATGGTCAAGTGGATAAACCATATTTACCTTAAAGATGTAGACTGGTGGCAGTATAAAGCAGCAAACGATAGTAGTTGGTACTGGACGAAAATTTGTAATGTTAGAGACAAACTGGCAGCAGGATATGTAAACAGGGGGTGGCAGTCAAGTACAGGGAAATATACTATACAAAAGGGATATGAATGGCTGAAAGGGTCCCTAGACAGATGTCAATGGGGACGATAGGAATGGAGTAAACAGAACATGCCAAAATATAGCTTCATCTGCTGGTTGACTACGCAGAAGAAGCTACTCACAAAGGATAGGCTGGGGCGCAGAGGGGTGAATACGGATGACCTATGTGTGTTATGTGGGGATAAACAGGAAACTATAGAGCATCTATTCTATGAGTGCTAGTTCTCCAGCAGATGCATTGGTATTATATTGGAATGGCTAAAAATTAGAATCACAAACCTGGAGGGGTAGCTATTATGGAGAAGAGCGGCAAGGAAGATGGCTGGAAAATTGAGCAGAGAGTTTGCATATGCAGCATTAGCAGCAACCAACTACTATGTATGAAAAGGTAGGAATGAAGCTGTATGGAAGAGTTCAGTGCCTAGACCACATAAAGTGTGTGAACAAATTAAAGAAGAATGCAAGATTCGAACGGGAGAAGTATTAAACAAGAGAATGAAAGGAAATGATGGAAGATGGATAGAAAAAAAATATAGATAGAAAGAAAGTAATTGTACAGCCTTCATTATATAGTTAGAAACATAGGTAGCTACTTTATAGATTTCTCATTGTATTCTTATTGATGTACTGGTCTGGAGATGAATAAAAAAAATTTCATTCCACCAAAAAAAAGGAACAGTAATGTCTTGTTGGGTAGTGGCGAAATTGCGAGAATTTGTACGTGAGAATTCCAAAGTACTAGTAGAATATTTACCATATTAAGAGCTATTATTAGTAAACAGAATACCTATCACTTAAGATAACATTTTTTTTGTTGGTAATAACCTGTGAAATATTACCATTACTTACAAATAATATACCTAAAGAGCATTCAAGTTACTACAGCCTCTGAACATGAGGTGAATTGTCTTCCGGCCTCAATGAACCAAAGAAACTAAGTACAAAATCTTTGCGGTAAAAAACTACACCTACATGCTCTTTTGGAGCTGTTACTATGTTCCATCCTTACCTTAAGTTCCTTTTGTATCTGTGTGATCGTCATGACCTGTATATTTACAGTTGTCGCCTTAAAATGTTTCCAGTTTCTAGCTTTCCATATATGATATATCTCAAGCTCCAAAAATTTGTTAGGACCAAAAAAATCAGGTGTCATGCGGAAGCTAGCAAAGCAAACCTTGCACGACGATAAATCCAACAACAAAAGAGAAATCTACCAAAAGAGACACAAACATATAACGTGGTTCGGTCAACTGACCTACATCCATGGTGGAGATGAGCAATCCACTATCATAAAAGAGAGTACAAAATATCGAGAGAACAACCTCACGAAGAGGCAAACACAAGTGATACACTAACATTTGTCCTGTAAAGTTCCCCCCTAAACAAGACTCTCAAGCCCCCTATGGCTACATTGTGGATGTTACTGAATGAAAAGGACGGATCTTCTATTTATAGAACTCCAAACCTTTTCCTACAAGAAAAGGGACAAGCCAAATATGGAAGAATTATATTTTCCTTCTAGGAAAAGAAAAACCTAATTATGGTAAATATGTTGTCCTTTCTTTCATGAAATAGGAAAACCAATTATGGTAAGAAAATCTGGACAAATACCTAACAATTCTCCCCCTTGGCCTGAATTTTCTTACAAAATAAACTTGATCCACCTTCTTCACATAGTCTTCAACAGGTCGCATCTCCAAATCTCTACTACAAAGTTTGTCTCAACGTGCGTAGCACACAGTCAAATTTCTCAGATAAAAATCATGATTACTGTCAAATAGGTTGCGGCTAGAACTAAACCCGCCAAGATGAACCTACCATAAACCTCGCTCTGATACCATTGTTATGTCGAGGAAGAGGCAAATCCGAAAATAAAGAAGATAAAGAACACCAAATTTTAACGTGAAAAACCTTTCTAATCGAAGGTAAAAACTACGGGATCACAAAGATCCAAAAAGCTCCACCATAACAATAAGAGGGGTATAAAAGTTCTCCAAATTGGCTACACAACAAGTGCACAACAATAGCAACAACAAATCAATTGAAGAAAGAGGAAAATCCACAAAAATGAAGCTGCTGTTCGAGGCTCAAAATCAGATTCTACAGGCCTCCAAATCCGATCTCCACCGTTCAAATTGAATACTAGGATGTTATGAATGCTCAGTCAAAATGTCAGCCCGATCCAACGGTTGACGAACCGTGTAAACATGATTTGAAATTGGCTGGTCGGAATAAAAAAATCTGCAGCAAAATAAATACTTTTCTTCTCTCTTCTCTCTTGATGAAAGCTCTCTCAAAAACCACTCTTATGTGATTAAGTCTTTCAAAGACTTGTATCAATGAGCATAGAATAATTCTCTAAAGTTGTCCTATTTATAGATCATGAGTGGTGCTTTCTCTTAAAGCCAAAATCCACTTAAACTAGGAATAAACACCGAATTCAATTCCGAATAGGAATGGAAACCAAAAGAGAATAGGATTAGCCATTGGGCCTTTGGCGGGACAACATGGGCATGTGCCCAACAAACTCCCCCTCCAGCTAAGGGGCCAAATATGTCTTCAAGTAGAGGAACTATTGACAGGCTTCATGCCTGCCAATTTTCTGCAAAATGCATGCTTATCTGCAAGCTTAACTACGAAGTCCTCAGGTTGCTCCATATAAATCTCCTCATTTAAATCACCATGAAGAAAAGCAGTCTTGACATCCATTTGCTCAACCTCTAAATCTACACTTGCGGCTAAGCCTAGAACCACACGAATAGAAGACATCTTCACAACAGGGGAGAAAATTTCATCAAAGTCAACTCCCTTCTTCTGGCCAAAACCTTTAACAACTAACCTTGCCTTATATCTAGGCGCAGAGGTATGGTTATCTTGCTTTCTTCTGTATCCATTTTTTAGATAAAGCTCTCTTACCTTTCGGCAATTTCGCTAACTCATATGTGCCATTCTCATGGAGTAACTTCATCTCATCTTCCATGGATTCAATCCACTGATCTTTATGAGTATCTTGCATGGCTTCGTCATAATTCTCAGGTTCTCCCATGTCAGTCAAAAGTGCATACTCATCAGGAGGATAGCGCATGGATTTTTGCTTCTCCCTTGTAGATCTTCTAAGAGAGGTTTCAGGAGCATTCGAAGCAGTTACCTGAGCAGTAATTGGTTGTTGATCAACCACAACTTCATCAACTGAAGCATTCATAACATCTATACCATGATGATCATTTTGATCTTGATCACTATCCCTATCATTGTCTTGGGTTCCTTCATGTGCAATAGGTGACTTAGCAATAGAAACTGGATCACTATCAACTAAGCTCTCATTACTCTGAGAATCTATCTTCTCAGCTTTGTCAATATCTTCAATAATCTGGTCTTCAAAGAATATTGCATCACGACTTCTAATAAGTTTATTGTCAACTGGGTCATAAAAACAATACCCAAATTCATCTTGACCATAACCGATAAATATGCACTGCTTAGTTTTGACATCCAGTTTCGATCTTTCATCTTTAGGAACATGCACACAAGCTTTACACCCAAAAACTCTCAGGTGATCATAAGAAACATCTTTGGCAGACCAAACTTTGTCTGGGACATCACCATCCAAAGCAACAGCAGGAGACAAATTGATAGCATAGGCAACAGTGTTAAGTGCTTCCGCCCAAAATATATTTGGAAGTTTAGCTTCTGAAAGCAAGCATCTGACTCTCTCAACTAGAGTTCTATTCATCCTCTCTGCCAAACCATTCAATTGAGGTGTTGGGCGGAGTTTTCCGATGACGAATCCTTGTTCCTTGCAATAGTTATCAGAGGCACAATATTCACCACCATTGTCAGTGCGATTACATTTTAATTTCTTCCCCGTCTGTCTCTCAGCTAAGGCCTGAAATTCCTTAAACACGCCAAGTGCTTGATCTTTAGATTTCAAAGGATGTACCCAAAGCTTATGAGAATGATCATCAATGAAGGTCACAAAGTAAAGTGCGCCACCTTTTGACTTTATTTTAAAAGGACCACACAAATCAGAGTGTACTAGCTCCAATAAATCGAGCTTTCTTGAGGGAGGATGGATATGAAAGGAAACCCTTTTCTGTTTGCCAGCTAAACAATGGATACACCTTTTCAGCTTTGCTTGTTTCACTCCAGAAAGCAAACTTTTCTTAGCCAAACACGTAATCCCCCTCTCGCTCATATGACTGAATCTTCTGTGCCACAAGTCTGATAAAGTATCACTTTCCACTAGATTTATTAAATCATTAAGAATAGAGCCCTGTGTCACATATAAATGACCAGACTTGACTCCTCGAGCCACTACTAACGAGCCCTTGGTGAGCTTCCATTGGCCATTAAAGAGGGCATCATGCTAACCTTTATCGTCTAATCTTCCTACGGAGATCAAATTGAAAGGAAAGTCTGGAGCATGCTTGACATCTTGAAGAACTAACGTTGAACCATTATTAGTTTTCAAACAAACCGTGCCAACACCAAACACCTTAACTTCACTGGCATTGCCCATCTTTAACACTCCAGAATCAACAGGAGTATAAGATGAGAAAAAATCTTTTCTTGGTGTGACATGTGAGGTAGCTCCAGAATCTACTACCCAGCTCGTCTCATGGGATACCAAATTGATTACGTTTTCATCATAAGCAAAAAGAAGGTCATCTCGAACAATATCAGCAACATTGTTCTCGTTATTTTCAACTTTCTTTCCTTCTCTAATGTCTTGCAACAACTTGCGGCAAAACCTTTTGATATGTCCCTTCTTGCCACAGTGATTGCATGTAATATTATGGTATTTGGACCTTGACTTACTTCTACTTTTACCTCTATTCCACGAGCCTCTTGTTCTTTCTCTCCCCCGGTCTTCTATAACCAAGATATCTGCTTGCGAGGACGAACCTTGAGATTTTCTTCTTACTTCCTCGTTCAACACACCACTCTTGGCATATTCCATGGTCACCTTACCTCCAGGAGCTGAATTTGTCAAAGAAACACGAAGAGTTTCTCAAGAGTCTGGCAGAGTATTAAGAAGCCAAAGTCCTTGTATCTCATCATCAAAATTAACTCCCATTCCAGACAGCTGATCAAGGACGCCCTGAAAATTATTTATGTGATCAAGGGTAGGGCTGTCTTCCTTGTATATAAAGGTCATCAATTGCTTTAGCAAGAACAACTTGTTGTTCCCAGTTATTGAAGCATAAAGAGCCTCTAGCTTTTCCCACAATGATCTCGCATGTGTCTCGTTCACAATATGGTTGCGAACATTATCTTCAACCCATTGGCATATATATCCACATACTTGTTGGTGCTCGAAATCCCAATCTTCATCGGATATACTCTCGGGTTTATGAGCTGAAAAAATGGGTATATTCATCTTCTTCACGAACAACAAATCTTTCATCTTGCTTCTCCAAACGTTATAATTTCTCCCATTTAAACATACCATCTTGCTCATATTCGCCTCCATTCCGTAACAACCCGGATAAATAACCAAGGCTCTGATACCACTTGTTAGGACTGAAAAAATCAGGTGTCATGCGGAAGCTAGCAAAGCAAACCTTGCACGACGATAAATCCAACAACAAAAGAGAAACATACCAAAAGAGACACAAACATATAACGTTGTTCGGTCAACAGACCTACATCCACGATGGAGATGAGCAATCCACTATAATAAAAGAGAGAACAAAATATCGAGAGAACAACCTTATGAAGAGGCAAACACAAGTGATACACTGACATTTGTCCCGTAAAGTTCTCCCCCTAAACAAGACTCTCAAGCCCCCTATGGCTACATTGTGGATGCTACTGAATGAGAAGGACGGATCTTCAATTTATAGAACTCCAAACCTTTTCCTACAAGAAAAGAGACAAGCCAATTATGGAAGAACTATATTTTCCTTCTAGGAAAAGAAAAACCCAATTATGGTAAATATGTTGTCCTTTCCTTCATGAAATAGGAAAACCAATTATGGTAAGAAAATCTGGACAAATACCTAACAGAAATGCTACTACTATCTATTCTTTAAACTGCCACCAATGTCTTCTTTTGATCTGCCATATTGACTGCAGCACTTCTTTTCATTGTATCTTAATGCCTGACCATGTTTCCAGCTTGTCCCTCAATTCTGTTGTCCATCCACATTCATAGAACAAATGGCTCTATGTTTCCTCATTTAAAACATCGCGTAACTCACACATTATGGAGTCTATTTGAATCTGCAATCTGCTCAACCTTTCTTTCATTAGAAATCTCTTCTGACTTGCTAACCACAAAAGGAATATGTGCCTAGGCAGCAACAGTGAGCTCCACACCAGGTCTGCCTCCTTACATCTCTGTACATTGTTCAACAATGCTTGGTAGCTACTTGACACTGAGTATTTTCCATTAGGTGTCAACCAATATCTACCATTATGGTGCCAGTGAGTCATCTCTGCTTTAAGGGAATTTAATTTCCTCTAATACCAAGTACTGTCTTGAGGTGGTGTGTGATTCCAAAAATCTTACTACTATCTTTCAAATATAATCTATGGACCCATCTAATCCATAAAGTGTCTTTTTTCATGGCCAGTTACCATATCAGTTTTGCCCACTGAAGCCACATCCCACTTAGCACAATTCTTGATATTCAACCCTCTATACTTCTTACGGACACAAACTCTATCCTAAGAGACTAAGGCAATCTTCATCCGATCCTCCTTACTCCCCCATAGGTAGTCTTTGCATTGTTTATCAACTTCCTTTAGAACACTCTGTGGAGGTATGAAAATTTCTCCCCAAAAGTTGTATAAGGAGAACAATACTGCAGTAATTATCTATAATCTCCCTGCATAAGATAAGGTTCTTGAGTAGTCAGTTTTTATCCTGCTTGTGATCTTTTCAACCAGTTGGTGGTACTCCATTTTGCTCCACTTCTTTGAGGACAGTGGCAACCCCAAGTATCTTATTGGCAAAGATCCCAGGAGAACCCTGTTATATCAAGTAGTTGCTTCTTCAGTTCCTCATCTACACCTGCCACAAACAGATTAGACTTATCCAGATTTCTTTCCAGTCCAGTTACCTCACTAAAATGTTGAAGTGCTTCCCTTACTCTACTCACTAGCTTAATGTCTCCTTTACAGAAAATCATTAAGTCATCAACAAATAATAGATGAGTCAATTTGGTCTTTTTGCACATAGGATAAAACTTGAAATCTGGTAGGTTACTCTTCCTCTTTAGTATTCTTGTTAGATACTCCATGACCAACACAAATAAGAAAGGGGACATGGGATCCCCTCGCCATAGACCTCTTTTTCCCTCAAAATACCCATACCCTACTCCATTCACCTTGACAAAAAATCTTGTGGTAGAGATACAAGTCATTACCAGCTGGATAAATACAGCAGGAAATCCAAAGCCAGTCAAAGCCTCTTCTATAAACTCTCATCTTACCATATCATATGCCTTCCTTAGATCTATCTTCGTAAGGCACCTAGGTGTTGTTTTCCTGTTGTAATGACTAAGTAAGTCATTTCATATCAACACATTGTGCACCAAAGATCTTCCCTCCACAAATGCAGCCTGGTTTTCAGCCACAATAGTTTTAATGACCATGCTCAACCTTTTACAAATCATCTTGGAGATGCACTTATATATCACATTGCAACAAGAGATTGATCTGAACTGTCCTGTATCCTGTGGTACTTCAATATTAGGAATTAGAGAGATCATTGTAGCATTCAACTGAGTTAGTAGTTTTCCATTCTCAAAAAAATTCAAAATAGCTTCAGTGATGTCTGTCCCTATGATCTTCCAGGCTGCTCTGAAGAACTCACTCCCATATCCATCTGGACCTGGGTTTTTGTTCTTATAATGTTGAACATAGAGTTTCTGACATCCTTCTTATTAAATGGTTGAACCAGCTGTAGTTGCTGTTCTATTGTTAGTACTGTTCCATTAAGTAAAAAACTTCTAAATGCTCTTATTCTGTTATGGCCTTGCTGTCCCAGCAACTCTTGATAAAACTCTACAAGTATGTTGGCAATTGATGTGGATTCATGTTGAAATTCACCATGTTTGTCCCTTAGCTATGTGATTTCCTGTTGTTGGCCCAAGTAAAGGTTAGTTTTGAAGACTGACAAAGGAACTCAGGTATGAACCAGGTCCATCCCTTGTGTGCATAGAAACAGGCAGATTCGAGCATGTGGGATGCACGTGAAAGAGATAAGCTTAACTTGGTGTATTTAATATCTCATGATCGAAAAGGTTGCATAATTGATAAGGAGAAGGACTCCTTAATCAAAGAGAACACTATCCAAGATAGGGAAGGAGTTAGAAGTTAAAATCAACTAGAACTCTTCCACCAAGGAAGAGTAGCATTAGAACTCTAGTTATTTCTTCATCTACTAACTCTATAAATTGCAGGATGTTCTCACTTTACAATGTTGTACAAACGCAGAAGTTAAACGTGAATTGAGAGCAAAATAGCAAGGCAATTTTGCAAGCAGTTCGTGTGTGATTCAAGTGTGCAAATCTGAAGCTACGTGAACCAGATAGAAGAACCAGTTCCAAGTGTATGTCTTTTATTCTAGTTTAATTGTAGTAGGTGTTTTCATATTGTACCTTTCAGCTTTATCTAGAGGCTATTGTAATAGGTACTTAGAGTATTCAAGTTAGAGTTAACTTGAAGTCGTCGCAACAGTTAGAGGCTGTGTGCTACAACAGGATTAGAGGTAATCATTAGGTTTACAAAGAGTTTTGTAAATGTTGTTTTGGCTCAGTGATTTAGTGAAGTGTTGGGGAAAATCCTATTGAGTAGTAGGTCGTTGTTTTTTCACCTTTTGAGGCGGGTGTTTTCCACGTAAAAACACTTGTGTTCTTTACTTTCTGCATTTATTATTCCTCAACAGTAGTATAAGAAACACATAGAAGAACCAGGTCCTTCCATAATCAATTTAAGCAAAAAATTGGATACCACACAAATCACCCTCCTCTTGTGTGGTATTGAAGTATAAAACATCAATTGTTATCAGAGCAGGTTATCCTTGAAGAGGCTAACACCTTAGGAAAAGATCAAGATGAGTGCACCACCTGGAAACTAGGAAGGGCAATCCACTGCTAGGCCTCCACTCTTTAATGGCCAGTACTACTCTTGGTGGAAAAATAGGATGAGAGATCACATCATCGGAGAAGACTATCAGCTATGGGACATTGTCACTGATGGTCCTCTGGCTACCATGAAGAAGAATGCTGAAGGAGTAGATGTGCCAAAAACAAGAGCTGACTGCAATGCTGAGGACTTGAGGAAATGGGAAAAGAATGCTAAGGCCAAGAAATGGCTTGTGTGTGGACTTGGTCCAGACGAGTACAGTAGAATTCAAAGTGTTGTACCAGTGCTAAGGAAATCTGGGACACTTTGCAAGTGGCTCATGAAGGAACACCTCAAGTGAAGAGGTCTAGAGGAACACTGTTGTATTCTCAATATGAGAATTTCACCATGAAGGAAGGGGAAACCATCCAGGAGATGTATACAAGGTTCACCACACTGACAAATGAACTTAAGTCTCTTGGAAGGGTTATTCTTGAAGAAGACAAAGTTGAGAAGATTTTGACAAGGGTTCTGCCAGTCTTTTGGGAAAGCAAAATCGCTGCTATTCAGGAATCAAAGAACATTTCCACTCTTAAGTTGGATGAGCTACTTGGAAATCTCACTGCCTATGAACTGAGAAGGCAAACTATGAAGATGGATGCACCCAAGAAGGAAAGGAGCCTGGCACTCAGAATCACTGAAGGTGATGATCTAGAGGAGGATGAAATGACCATGATCACAAAGGACTTCAAGAAGTACCTAATGAGGAAAGGGTCCTTCAAGAAGTGGAAGCTACAGCAAACCAAGGGTTCCTGAAAAAAAAACCATTGAGGGGTGTTACAAGTGTGGGAATACTGATCACCACATCAAAAACTACCCTCAATGGGAAATTGAATGGAAGAAGGAAAGAGCTGAACGAAGGAACAAGAAGAAGGAACAGGTTCAACCCAAGAAGAACAAAGGATCAACAAAGGCTATGGTTGCTTCCTGGGGAGAAAGCTCAGATGAGGACTCAGAGGATGAAGATGGAGATGAACAAGCACTTATGGCAATTGGAGAATCCGATGAGGAATCTGAGGTAAGTATAATTCATCTCAAAGACAAGATTAAATTTTTGTCTAAAGAAAGGCTACCTGAGTTACTCCTGGATTTCATTGATGAATCTGAGGATCTAAACAATAAAAAGGAACAGCTGTCTAAGGAGTGTATGATTTTGAAAGCTAAATGCAAAAATTTGGAACTTAGGGCTAGTGAAAGTGATAGTAAAAATGATGAGTTAAAGAACCCGGTTCTTGAACTTTACACCACTGTGCTAGAGATTAGATCTGAAAATTTAAAACTGAAATTAGGAACAGGTAAAAAGAAAGTTGATCACACACATCTCACTTTAGAAGAAAATCTAGGAAAAATAAAAGATGAGTTGTACAAAAGAGATGAGCAGATAAGAGTCCTAAAGGAAGATCTAAGCAAGGTTAAGCACGAGCTAGACAGAACCTGTAAATGGAATAGGTCCTCCGATGCACTTTCATGGCTACATGAACACCATAGTAGCAATAAGAGAGGACTTGGCTACGAGACCCCTGCACCTAAGTGGGATCCCAAAAGCAAGTACCTCACACTTCCTGAGAATAGAATCTGCACACACTGTGGTAAGACTGGTCACTATAAAAGTGAATGTAATGCAAAAGAAAAGGCTAGTCAGACGAATAAAATATTTGTTCAAGGGAAAAATAGGCTACCAGGATGGGCCAAAAAGAATTTGATTCACCCTTGTGCCTATAGAAAGGGACCCAAACTAGTTTGGGTTCCAAAGACTAACCCCTGATCTCCTTTTACGGGTCCAAGTGAAGGGGAGCAGCCAAATATGGTACATGGATAGTGGCCGCTCAAAGCATATGACAGGTAGCAAGAACTAGATCCCTTCACTTGAGGACCTCAAAGGAGGTAATGTCTCCTTTGGAAATGGGAAGAAAGGTGAGATCATTGGGGTTAGAAAGGTAGGTAAGACTGTTTCTCACTCTATTGAGAATGTCTACTTGAAAGATGGCCTAAAATACAGCCTAAACAGTGTATCACAATAGTGTGATAGAGGTAACTTGGTAGCATTCACCTCTACCAAAATGTTTTATGATAAATCTTACAACTGACAAGATTGTTTTGCAGGGAAAAAGAGTAAAAAATATTTACATTGTAGATCTGTCCACACTTTCAGAAAATGAACTCACTGAGCGGGGAGTAAAGTGAGTACTCCAACTCAGTGAGTAATAAAGGTAAATAACAACTGAGCAGTAAGAAATCACGTATGTCACGTTATCATGCTATATAGAAGTAGTGTAAAACCTTTTGAGAAAAACAGTGAAGCTGTGAAATCTTTAGAAATATCTTAGCTCAGTTAAAACCTCTTTTGGAAATGAATTTTCAACAGTATGCAAACGAATGCAATTCAAATAGTGCAGATAAGCACAGAATTTACGCCCCGCGGGCACAACACTCAGATATCAAGGAATGCCAGAGTATCAGGTCTATATTGTTAGAAGTAACACAAACAACAGATAATGACAGATAAATGAAGTAAAGTAAACACACAAAACAGTACTAGTACTGCTGCGGCGTGCAGCCCGCTCCAAATACCGCTGCGGCGTGCAGCCCGATCCGTTTATCGTCGACGGCGCTCACTGGGGGTGTGCAGACTCCTGGAGGGGCCCCTTACGGCCCAAGCGTAATAATAAGCCATCTCGTGGCATCAACTAGGCCCCCGGCCTCATATCAATATCAATATCATACTGCTGCGGCATGCAGCCCGATCCTATACTCAGTCCAAAAATCACATAAGCCCCTCGGGCACAATCATATAGAAATATTCAGCCCAAACTTCATTAAAAATATTAATTAAGTTTCAAGTTTAAGAAAAGGTGGCTGAGTTTGCAAAACAGTATTAAATACTAGGACTGAGTTCAATGATATGTAAACATGGTAAGAAACCAGTATTAACAATCCCTGAAGGATTCAATCAATTGGCACGAAGCCCAAATATAGCAATCAGCTCAATTAAAATGATAATAAGTGAACTTCAGTCAAATATGCAGTATATTCATCTACCGGGACGGACCAAGTCACAATCCCCAACGGTGCTCTACCCCACGCTCGCTACCCGGCGTGCAAGTCACCTCAATATAGCACTACGATGTGCAAATACGGGGTTTCAAACCCTCAAAATATCATTTACAATCATTACTCACCTCGAACCGGCGAAATCTCTAGCTCGCGATGCCTTTGCCCCTCAAATCGGCCTCCACGCGCGTCGAATCTATCCAAAACCACAACGAATACGTCACAATATGCCAATGGAACAATACCCAATCGAAAACGATCGAAAAATAGCGAAAATCTCGAAATTAGCAAAACCCGAGCCCCGGGCCCACTTCTCAAAAATCAGAAAATTTAACATCAACGGACTCCTTATCTCGCCACGAGTCTATACATATAAAGATTACCAAAATCGGAGTCCAAATGGCCCCTCAAATCGCAATTTGAAATATTAAAACTCAAGCCCTAGTTCTTCCCTTTTTTGCTAAGTTTCCATGGATTTCAAGGTCAATTTCACAATAAAATCGTGTTTGTAGTTCATAGGGCTTACCTCCGATCAATCCCAGTCGAAATCCTCTTCAATTCCCGTCCAAAAGCTCTCAAGGATGTTCAAAAATGGTGAAAATAGGGCTTAGCTCGCGGATGAAATATTTATTAAACCCTTCTGTCCAGCACTGAATTCCTTCTTCTCGAACGCGGTCAAACCCACGCGTTCGCGATGCACAATTTTTCTTGACCCAAAAATAACCCTTCGCGAACGCAACACCTTACCCGCGAACGCGATGCTCTGACTCTTAAACCTACGCGAACGCGTACAATCTCATGCGAACGCGAAGCACAACTACTCCTGGACCCAAAGCCTTATACGCGATCGCGAACATTCACCTGCGAACGCGAAGCACAAGCTGCTCACCTTCCGCGAACGCGAGCCCTCAGACGCGAACGCGAAGCACAAACTCAGGCCAACCCAAATTCCTTCTACGCGATCGCGAGGGACCTCACGCGATCGCGAAGACTAATTCTTCTGCAACAGCTGATGATCAATTTCTGCAACATTTTTCAACTCCAAACTTCCCGTTAGCCATCCGAAATCACCCCGAGGCCCCCGGGACCTCAACCAAAAGCACCAACACCTCCTATAACATTATTCAAACTCGTTCCAATCATCAAAACACCTCAAACAACACCAAAACCACCAAATTACATCGGATTCAAGACTAAGCTCTTCTAAAACTTCCGAAACACGCATTTGATCAAAAACCCAACCAAAACACCTCCGAATGGTCTGAAATTTTGCACACACATCCCAAATCGCCTAACGAAGCTACAGCAATTCTCGGAATTCCATTCCGACCCTCGGATCAAAATCTCACCTATCAACCGGAAATCACCAAAATACTAACTTCGCCAATTCAAGCCTAATTCTACACCGGACCTCCAAAATCACTTCCGATCACACTGCTAAGTCACAAATCACCTGACGAAGCTAACCAAATCATAAAAACTCCGATCCGAGCTCATATACAAATAAGTCAACTCTTGGTCAAACCTTCAAATTCAAAGCTTTCAACTAAAACTGTTCTTTCAAATTCAATCCAAATTTTCCTGAAAACCAAAGCCAACGATCTACATTAGTCACAATACATAACACGGGGCAAGTCATGCCCGAGAACTGGCGATCAAAGTGCAAAAGCTCAAAACGACCGGTCGGGTCGTTACATCCTCCCCCACTTAAACACACGTTCGTCCTGGAACGTATCCAGAGTTGTCCTAGAAGCCAACCAATAGCTGAATAACCTTACCAAGCGTAAACACGGGGGTGATCCCACGTCACCCTATCTCGTATAGGTCCGATAACACATTGTAACTAAAATTTCACCATCCAATCTAGCCCACAAGCCATAGAACCACATTCACTTTCCGAAATCATACACAAGATCAGAACCTCACATCTCTATTCAGAATAAGCCCGAACCAGCTGTAATAACCCATACCTGCCACCTCAGGTGCAATCATATGATATACCACATAACTCAAACACTCGAAACGATAACTTCTATTCACAGCAGCTGCACCCAACACTCGAATACCGGTAGAAAACCTCTTATCAACTAAGGTCTTATTCCACACTTCTATATACTGCTAATAATAAATGAAACATGCAACAAACCGTAACCATCTCTCAGGTCAACCATTCATGAAGTCACTTCCCTTTTGGCTAATACCACAGCAGATTTCCGAGCTGAATCTCGATATTATCCTTCCAACAAGCTGAAATCAAATCCGTTCGTATTCATTAATTACCCCACGATCACCTCGAATCCATCACACCTCTCTGGTGACATGACACATCAACACAGGCCTAAGCCACAACTTGAAATACGCGCACCAATAAGAAACGGTCTGAATATACTCAAATCATGAAAATGACCCCAAACAAAACAGTTGTACCTCAAGCTCATCAGTACCATCATAATACAAAGCTGAGACCCCGTCCGCAGAAATAGAACACATGAATCTACCCCGAAAGGTCATGTTTCCACGCAGCCTCGCTACAATGCACGATCCTATCCAAACACTGTTACACATGAAACACCTCAAGTCAATATTATCAAAATCGACAGCCACGCACAATTTGATGCCGGGAACCGAAACAAATCATTACACCCACGGTGAAACAAGTAACACATATCACGGAAACCCGATAGAACATATCCGATACGCCATTCACCGAGCAACTCCCAATTACTCTTCCCGCTCGACTTCCCTTATGAAATTCCGATAGAACTGCACCATATGTGCCTATAGCCAACAGATCGTAACGTCTCACAACACTGAAAGATAACTCATAGATCCCCCTAATTGCTAATAGCTCATTAACAACCGAATCAACACATCCCTCGCCAGCAGCAACTCGAAGTCAACAAGCCGTCTCGATGCCGGACACATATCCATATAGGTCTCCCAATGGACTAGACATCAACTCTAGTTACCCACAATAGATAAATAATCCTTCGAAGGTTCACAATGACTGAATCATAGCGCATACTAACATCTGACTAACTTACCCACATTTTGTCATCCACAACCACGAACTAACCTGTACATGAGAACTTCCCATCTCCAAGTCCATAAAACACACTAATTACCATATCTGATCCTATTTTCGCCACTCGCATATATAACTCACCTCTAGTACTCAATCATTCCACGAGAGATACTCTAAGATTCTTCTGTGCTGCCAAGCAAACTCGAATATCAGCAGCCGAACTGACAAGAAGTGCTGCAATACCCAAGTGCTATCAACTTAATCACATTACCCTTTTTCTGAAACCTATACTCTCGTCAAATCACTTCCAAATAACAGTACCATTTTCCTTAATCATCTGAGGCTACCCGCTACCTAAGAGTGTTATGAACTTCCTTCCAGAACTGAACTGAAACCTCATACACGCAAATCTCGATCCTCCACAACATACCGCGTATACCACACCATCCAAGGATAACAGGAAAACTTTTATCTCCCTTCCAAGCCACAGACATCTACGCACTCAACTAACCAAGAACTTCCATTGATCCCATCTAGAAGAAGAATCACTACACATCCCATTCCTCTCATATTCGTAGAAAATGCACCGCTCCAGCCATGGTAGAAATCAACAAGAACTTTCCCAATTCCGTTTGCACAAATTAAACTGCCAGGACTGAATCCTTCTAACTAGACCAAGCTAAGCAAGCCATCAAAGCCCATGAGCATTGTTGCAAACTACCTGTAAGAACCCATTACCTCGAACACCTACAAACAATTGATCATATCCTTACCATACCGATTCGGTCTACTATCAAACCATTCCATCTATTTGAATTTCCTTCTGGTTCATTTTCAACTTGATGCTCCCTCTTGCTGTAGTACCACAATCTCTCAATCCCAGGCTCACTACACGAGACCCAAGCACAAGACCACACTGTGTAGGAACCATAAGCCGCTGAATACTCTCTCCAATATTACCAGAAACATCACGCTCCAGAATACTTCAATCTGAAGAACTTCCTGTGAATCCGAATCCGTTACCCTTACTTTCCTGATACAAATACATAGAACCCCATAATTAACATAGAAATACCACAAATCTGAACCTCTTCCAATGAAAACACAGTTTCTAACCACACATGCAACTCTGGAGCACTCAATTGATGTATACAGGCTCTTGAACACATTAGAACTATTCTCGCAAGTCATTCCCTCTTATTCAAGCTGCCGTTTACCTGACCCAACAAACAGAACCGCCCGTGCCTCATTGGCACTTCGATACTGCAGAATGAAACCCTCATCCCAATACAACCAAGCAATTTCCTGCTCTATGCACCAAGCATTCTTTACCAACAACAACTCTAGACATTTTGTGATTCTCATACCCTATACAGCATAATATAACCTTTGCCAAAATTTTTCTTTACTCGAGCCATAGCTAATTCACTCGCATGCCTCAAGCTGGAACCGACATAGAACCTAGCTGTGCAATCAACTGCTCACAGCAGACTCCCCCACTTGGCTCGAAGCCATAGACCAAGATACACTCAATAACTCATAGCACTTTTGCTCTATTGATGCCACAATAACATAGTGAGATTAAACTCAAATCGTTTATAAGTTGTGAAAACACAGATCATCCCGTACTGTAACTCTCCTGCAATTCTCGCATTCATTCTCGCAACAGTTGGGCCCACACTCTTAAGCGATCCGAAATTCCAAATTTCAACACGTACTTTTCAATTACACATGAGATCTTCTAACATACACATAGGGATTACACCACTTCAGATCGCTCCGCAGGAGATAACCCACCTGCTTTGCCTCAATATAACATTTCTGTATACCTTCCACCGTCATAAACTGTCCGCAGTCACTTAGTCTTCCTAAGTCCGAACTCGTACCGCAACATAAAATTTACTTCACTCCCAACTAGGAGACTCGAAAAGATTCCTCACGCGCCCATAACTCGGGGCTACACCTCCAGTCGCAATGGAAATCAAGCACTTATTATTTCATCTATCATCCAGCAGACCTCCCTCATCACTTCCAAGTTACATAGATGCATCTCGCAGTACTAACATACTCATCACGTAGCTAACCAGCCGTCACTCCCACTAACAGGGACAATACCGATCATATAGGTTCAAAACACTTGCTCACACAATCAGCACCTCGGTGCTCAAGCCATAGGCAAAGATCCGGACTCAAGTCCTCCAAACTGGCCCAACATAGACTCACAGAGATTATATCTCGCCCCGCAATTGGGGAATCACAAGCCACCAAGGCACATCTGATACTGAGCGCTCATGCGCGCATACGGACGCATGGAAGGAATTTCAAGAGTTTCTTTTCAAGCTGAATCAAGGACGCACGATAAGAATTCAAGAATGTGAAGTTTTCCTAAAGGTTCTGCAGCCTCTCGAGGATAAATACAGACGTCTCCATACCGATCCGCGAGACTCTACTAAACCTGCTGATGACTCGTGAGACCTAGTAACCTAGGCTCTGATACCAACTTGTCACGACCCAAACCCCGCACTGGTCGTGATGGCGCCTCTCGTGAAGACGAGGCCAGCCAACTAACCCAACTCGTCTTTTCAAAATAATTTAAACATGAATGACAACCAAAATGTGACTTAATAAAATTAATTATCGGAATTACAACCCCACACAGCCCAAACCGGGGTGTCACAAGTCACGAGCATCTATAAGAATGTAATTACATTTACAAGTCTAGAAATACACTGAACAGGAATAATGAATAACATAGAAAGAAACATTGCTGCGAACGGTGGCAGTCACCTTGCTAAACTACTACAGCTCTGTCTCCAAACAGCCAAGACCCGCTACCGGGTGAATAAATACCTGCAACTACACACGAGGTGCAGGGAGTAAAGTGAGTACTCCAACTCAGTGAGTAATAAAGGTAAATAACAACTGAGCGGTAAGAAATCACGTATGTCACGTCATCATGCTATATAGAAGTAGTATAAAACCTTTTGAGAAAAACAGTGAAGCTGTGAAATCTTTAGAAATATCTTAGCTCAGTTAAAACCTCTTTTGGAAATGAATTTTCAACAGTATGCAAACGAATGCAATTCAAATAGTGCAGATAAGCACATAATTTACGCCCCGCGGGCACAACACTCAGTTATCAAGGAATGCCAGAGTATCAGGTCTATATTGCAAGAAGTAACACAAACAACAGATAATGACAGATAAATGAACTAAAGTAAACACACAAAACAGTACTAGTACCGCTGCGGCGTGCAGCCCGCTCCAAATACCGCTGCGGCGTGCAGCCCGATCCGTTTATCATCGACGGCGCTCACTGGGGGTGTGCAGACTCCGGGAGGGGCCCCTTACGGCCCAAGCGTAATAATAAGCCATCTCGTGGCATCAACTAGGCCCCCGGCCTCATATCAATATCAATATCATACTGCTGCGGCGTGCAGCTCCATCCTATACTCAGTCCAAAAATCACATAAGCCCCTCGGGCACAATCATATAGAAATATTCAGCCCAAACTTCATTAAAAATATTAATTAAGTTTCAAGTTTAAGAAAAGGTGGCTGAGTTTGCAAAACAGTATTAAATACTAGGACTGAGTTCAATGATATGTAAACATGGTAAGAAACCAGTATTAACAATCCCTGAAGGATTCAATCAATTGGCACGAAGCCCAAATATAGCAATCAGCTCAATTAAAATGATAATAAGTGAACTTCAGTCAAATACGCAGTATATTCATCTACCAGGACGGACCAAGTCACAATCCCCAATGGTGCTCTACCCCACGCTCGCTACCCGGCATGCAAGTCACCTCAATATAGCACTACAATGTGCAAATACGGGGTTTCAAACCCTCAAAATATCATTTACAATCATTACTCACCTCGAACCGGCGAAATCTCTAGCTCGCGACGCCTTTGCCCCTCAAATCGGCCTCCACGCGCGTCGAATCTATCCAAAACCACAACGAATACGTCACAATATGCCAATGGAACAATACCCAATCGAAAACGATCGAAAAATAGCTAAAATCTTGAAATTAGCAAAACCCGAGCCCCGGGCCCACTTCTCGAAAATCAGAAAATTTAACATCAACGGACTCCTTATCTCGCCATGAGTCTATACATATAAAGATTACCAAAATCGGAGTCCAAATGACCCCTCAAATCCCAATTTGAAATATTAAAACTCAAGCCCTAGTTCTTCCCCTTTTTGCTAAGTTTCCATGGATTTCAAGGTCAATTTCACAATAAAATCGTGTTTTTAGTTCATAGGGCTTACCTCCGATTAATCCCAGTCAAAATCCTCTTCAATTCCCGTCCAAAAGTTCTCAAGGATGTTCAAAAATGGTGAAAATAGGGCTCCGCTTGCGGATGAAATATTTATTAAACCCTTCTGTCCAGCACTGGAATTCCTTCTTCGCGAACGCGGTCAAACCCACGCGTTCGCGATGCACAATTTTTCTTGACCCAAAAATAACCCTTCGCGAACGCAACACCTTACCCACGAACGCGATGCTCTGACTCTTAAACCTACGCGAACGCGTACAATCTCATGCGAACGCGAAGCACAACTACTCCTGGACCCAAAGCCTTATATGCGATCGCGAACATTCACCTGCGAACGCGAAGCACAAGCTGCTCACCTTCCGCAAACGTGAGCCCTCAGAAGCGAACGCGAAGCACAAACTCAAGCCAACCCAAATTCCTTCTACGCCATCGCGAGGGACCTCACGCGAAGATTAATTCTTCTGCAACAGCTGATGATCAATTTCTGCAACATTTTTCAACTCCAAACTTCCCGTTAGCCATCCGAAATCACCCCGAGGCCCCCGGGACCTCAACCAAAAGCACCAACACCTCCTATAACATCATTCAAACTCGTTCCATTCATCAAAACACCTCAAACAACACCAAAACCACCAAATTACATCGGATTCAAGCCTAAGTTCTTCTAAAACTTCTGAAACACGCATTTGATAAAAAACCCAACCAAAACACCTCCGAATGATCTAAAATTTTGCACACACATCCCAAATCACCTAACGAAGCTACAGCAATTCTCGGAATTCCATTCCGACCCTCGGATCAAAATCTCACCTATCAACCGGAAATCGCCAAAATACTAACTTCGCCAATTCAAGCCTAATTCTACACCGGACCTCCAAAATCACTTCCGATCACACTCCTAAGTCACAAATCACCTGACGAAGCTAACCAAATCATAAAAACTCCGATCCGAGCTCATATACAAATAAGTCAACTCTTGGTCAAACCTTCAAATTCAAAGCTTTCAACCAAAACTGTTCTTTCAAATTCATTCCAAATTTTCCTAAAAACCAAAACCAACGATCTACATTAGTCACAATACATAACACGGGGCAAGTCATGCCCGAGAACTGGCGATCAAAGTGCAAAAGCTCAAAACGACCGGTCGGGTCGTTACAATAACAAAAGAACTATGTGTGTAAAAGAAAGTGTACATGTGGTTTTTGATTAAACTAACATTCTTTCTGAGAGACAGGAACATGAAGATGAAGCAATTGGGCCGGT
Source organism: Nicotiana attenuata (assembly GCF_001879085.1). NCBI lineage: Eukaryota > Viridiplantae > Streptophyta > Magnoliopsida > Solanales > Solanaceae > Nicotiana > Nicotiana attenuata. Next base: position 120,873 of record NW_017670264.1, on the reverse strand, counting down.
AAGAAGTTTAAATGAAATCACAGCCCAGACTGAAGCTGCACCAGAAGAAGGAACAGGTGATGGAACAGGTTCTTCTACTCAGGGCAACCTGATAGGGGGAATTGAATAAAGAGGAACTGAATCTCAAACCTCGATGGAACCTACCCATGAACCTGTTCCACAGCAATAAAGCATTGAAAGAACATTAAAGGGAAACCAGTTGGTTGTGTAATCTTACAAGTATCAAAGTTCTCATCCCATTGAGAATATAATCATTGACCCAACCTCTGGAATCAAAACCAGATCTTTATTAAAGAATCTTTGTGCTTTTGATGCTTTCTTATCTCTTATTCAACCTAAAAATGTTGTTGAGACTTTACAGGATGCATATTGGGTAAATGTAATGCAAGATGAACTCAACCAATTCGAAAGGAGTCGAGTTTGGCATCCAGTACCAAGACCCAAGGACATATCAGTAATTGGCACAAAATGGGTCTTCAGAAACAAAAGCCTTAAGTAGAGATCACTTTGAGAGGAACAGGTTGGAATTAGGGATGATTAAGATCACCTAAAAGGACCAGTTCAAAGTTAAATGGAAAAATGAAAAAAAATTATTATATTTGAAAAAAAACAATTATTATTTAGAAAGTCTGTAAATTTTGTATATAATTAGATTAAATCTTGCTCAGTCTCATACTTTCAACAGTATACTCCTGTGTCATGTGCTAAAATGACTCATTAATCTCTAATGATATTTTCTCTATTTTGGCAAATTTAGACTTACACAAGAGAATTTTCAGTGAAGAACCTGGTTGATCAAGATAAATAGGTATGTTTTCTGCACTCTGCATAAATTGAAATAATTATATTTGGATCATGAGCAGAGTCCTACCTAATTCCAAACTCCTTTTGGATTTATCCGTTACAAGTGAACCAGTCCCGTTCAAAAGAGTCCCAACCGAATGGAAGTACCTAGATTCCAAGGAAACACTCCAACGTCTCTTCAAAATTGAATTTCAGTTTGATTAAACTTCTAAGCATCTGAAAAGCTGTAGTTACCCCCATCAATTATTCCTCTGTATATTGATCAGCTTTAGTGTATTCCTTACTTAATCTCTCTCAAGCCGTCAAAAACTCTCATTCTTCTTTCATCTTCCAAACACAATCTAATTCTCTTCTCTTCCATACCCTAGCCTAGATATGTCAAACACCTCTAAAAATCCTTCATCACTACCAGAGGAAACCACTTCCACACCTTCTACCACTGCTTCAACCACACCAATCTCTAAGAAAAGTAGAGTAAAGATGATGGCTCGTAAGATTGTCGTTGAAGGAGAGCAAATCAAGAAAATAAACAAGCAATTGAAAGCAGGTAGGGAAGTAGAATCCTAGAAATCTGAAGATTTATTTAAGTCTGCTACTAAGGGGAAGAGAGTAGGTATTCCAAAACTGAACATGTATCTTCTGATTCTAAAGTTACTCCTGAGACAATTTCTGAAGTTGCTACAAATTTGGAGAATAGATTTGTACTGGTAGGATCTATAGCAGGTGTTGAGACTACAGAATCTGGAGAAGTTGGTGGTAAAAATAAAAAGGGAAAATCAAAAGAGAGCAAGGGTGCTAGGAGTACTGTGAGGGGAAAGGGTACAAGAGTGGCTGATTCTTCACCCACTCCTGTTGGTCTAACAAAAGAAACTGGGGCAAGGGTTGTTTGGGGAGAGGAATTTACTGAAATAGAAGAGAGTGTGAGCAAAACAGGGGAAAATGGGTCTGGCGAAGCTGCTGGGGGTTGGTTCAACTTGGAAAAATATAGATGAACCTGTTCCATCTGAACAAAAAACCCTCACGGACCTACTCATAGGTTATCAATGGCACCAAAACTCATTCCATTCCCTATGGCTTCATTCTCACAACTGTACTTGCACATGTTAAGGTACCTATGAAGAAGTGGGAGATTAGTACAAGCAAGGATCATTTTGGGGTTAATACTCTGCTTGCTTGCGATTATGAAGTCAATGCCAATCCTAATGAACCTGGTTCATCTAAAAAGACACCAATCAATAGCAAAGTCAGAGACTTGGTATAGGAGAGTGAGGCAAAGGATGCTGAGATAGCAAGGCTGAAGACACGATTGGTTGAGGTAGAATCTGAGAGAGATGTTCTCAGAACTGAACTTGCAAGGGAAAAGGAAAAGAATGATGGAATTCTTCAAGATATGCTGAAACTTCTCCAAGCAAATAACCCAGCCCCTACCTCTTCCAAGCCTTAAATCCTAGCCTAGTGTAGATCAACCAGTGACCCAATTCGGGACTTTTTGTATCTTTTGCTCACGTTTTCAGTATTTTTATTTCTTCTTATGCTTTGTAGCAGAATCTTATCAATCATCAATGAAATTCACTGTTTTTGCTCTAACTGTTTGTTTATATTTCTTTGACGGTTGAAATTTTTAGCTTTATCTGTGATGATTAATCCATGTTTGCATTTGAAGTAGCCCCAATGGCCATGAGTAAGCTTTAAAATCTGGTTATCTCACATTTTTATGCAACTTTTCGATGATTCCAAAAGGGGGAAAAGAAGTTGTGCTTTATACTCTGAACAGTGATATTTATAGCCTAATGTACCTGGTCCTCGATGATAAGTGATAAAAAGGAAAAATGTTTCTAACAATGTGTTGATGTTGAGCTGAGTTGAAACAAGTCCTAAGCTTATGAAAATCATAGAGTTTGTCATCATGAAAAATAGGGAATTTGTTGGCCCAAGTAAAGGTTAGTTTTAAAGACTGACAAAGGAACTCAGGCATGAACCAGGTCCATCCCTTATGTGCATAGAAACGGGCAAATTCGAGCATGTGGGATTCACATGAAAGAGATAAGCTTAACTTGGTGTATTTAATATCTCCTGATCGAAAAGGTTACATAATTGATAAGGAGAAGGACTCCTTAATCAAATAGAACAGTATCCAAGATAGGGAAGGAGTTAGAAGTTGAAATCAACTAGAACTCCTCCACCAAGGAAGAGTAGCATTAGAACTCTAGTTATTTCTTCACCTACTAACTCTATAAATTGCAGGATGTTCTCACTTTACAGTGTTGCACAAACGCAGAAGTTAAACGTGAATTGAGAGCAAAATAGCAAGGCAATTTTGCAAGCAGTTCGTGTGTTATTCAAGTGTGCAAATCTGAAGCTACGTGAACCAGATAGAAGAACCAGTTCCAAGTGTATGTCTTTTATTCTAGTTCAATTGTAGTAGGTATTTTCATGTTGTACCTTTCAGCTTTATCTAGAGGCAATTGTAATAGGTACTCAGAGTATTCAAGTTATAGTTAACTTGAAGTTGTCGCGACAGTTAGAGGCTGTGTGCTACAACGGGGTTAGAGGTAATCCTTGGGTTTACAAAGAGTTTTGTAAATGCTGTTTTAGCTCAGTGATTTAGTGAAGTGTTGGGGAAAATCTTACTGAGTAGTAGCTCGTGGTTTTTTCACCTTTTGAGCCGAGTCTTTTCCACGTAATAACACTTGTGTTCTTTACTTTCTGCATTTATTATTCTGCAACAGTAGTATAAGGAACACATAGAAGAACCAGGTCCTTCCAAAATCAGTTTAAGCGAAAAATTGAACACCACACAAATCACCCCTCCCCCCTCTTGTGTGGTATTAAAGTATAAAATATCACTTGTTAAAGTCTTATGTGCTTGATTACTGAATAGAAATAGCTAGTGTTGTCATCACCTAGCTTCACCCATGCAGCTTTGCTCCTTTGCTGCAATAGTACTTCTGCCATGTATGATTTTTGCCTAAATTTCTGATATGTTTCTTTCTCTAATTGCATCAGTGTGGTGTCTGCTGGTTGCATCTGTACTGCTATTTGTATCTGTTGTAGTTCTTCCCTCAAGTCATTGACTTCATCCACATAGTTCTGATATCTCCTTGCTTCAATACTTTTAATTTCCTTTTCAGTAACTTCAGTTTCTTCACTACTTGCAACATAACACGTTCTTCAATCTGTTTGTGCCATCCTTCCTTTACTATCTCCAGGAAGTGAGGATGTTGTGACCATGTATTACAAAACTTAAAAGGTCTTTTTCTTGTCAATGGAGCACTGACTAGGTGAACACTAATTGGGCAGTGATCACTTACTGCTTCGAGCAAGAAAGTAACATTATATGTAGGTATTCTGTCCAGCCAATCCTTGTTGATAAACACCCAATCAGTCTTTGAAAAATTTATTTGATCTCCACTTCTGTCATTTCATGAGTATTTGTTCCCATGCTGTGGCATTTCAATTAAACTACATGTTTCTACACACTCATGAAAATCTCTGATTTCCCCTACAGTAATAGGAAGACCTCCTACTCTATCATCCATTTTCAACACTGTATTAAAGTCACCCATGATGATCTAAGGTTCTTGATACCCTTGACATGTAGCATTAATGTAGTTCCAGAGCTCTTTCCTTTCCTCCCTATGGTTAAAAACATATACCACAGAAATGAAAAATGTTCTTTGCCCAGTCACATGATGCACTATGCATGTAATTGCTTGAGTTGTCTTGCTCTGGACATTAAGCTGAAAGTAGTCTTGTTTCCAAGTGAGCCACACCCTCCCATCTTAATGCATATCTAGGTTGGTTACATAGGTTCAACCATCAAACATACTACTAGCTACCTTATCTATTTTATTGACTTTTACTCTAGTTTCTAGCTAGTAATTCTATCAATCCAGCTTCTTGCTTATTGTAAAGGAGTTTAACCTCCTTTTGCTTATTTTGCCCATTAAGGCCTCTTACATTCTAGTAAAGTAGACTATCCATTCCCCACGCTGGGCATAAATTTTCCTCCCACAGTATTTGCCTCACCTTCTTGCAGCTGCTTACTTGTCCCTGATTCTGCCAGCACCTGAAATGTGTTGCATGTTGCCTTCCCTGCCTGCTAAGTGATGTGTGTTTGTTATTTAATTGTATGCAATGGTGTGATCCATCCTTCATTCACCTTGTTCTTCATTTTTCCATTCATTTTCTTGGGACTTCTAACACTCTCCTCTGGTTGTTGTTTTTGGTTCCCAGTCTATCCTGCCAAGCTAGAAGTTGTAGCTGCTTGCTGTGCCTTAGCATTCTTTGGCTCAGCTTCCTTTTTCCTTATTTGGTTGGATTAGTTTTAGTTGGTACTGCAGTTGGCTTCTTCTTTCTACACTCTTCCTTATTGTGCCCATACTTGTTACAGTACTTGCACAAGCTAGGCTTCCAATCATACATAACCTTCTGTTCAATCAAAGATCCCTTCTCATTCCTGAACCAAACCTTGTCTGGCAGTTGTGCTTCCATTTCTACCTCAATCAACATGCGAGCAAAATTAAGCCCAGACTTCTTTTCTGTATTCTTATCAACCATAAGAGGTTTCCCTACTAAACTTCCTATTTTACCCAATCCTTTTGGGCTCCAATATTTAAAATCCGATCCTGGCAGTCGCATCCATATAGGTACTGTGTATATCTCCTTACACATTGTAGCATCACCATGTACTTTTAGGGAGATAAATTCTAGTTTAAATCTTGCATTTGAAATCTTACCAATGTCAAAGTTGTCCCACACAGAATTCTTCTTCTCTTCTTCCTCCATTGCTTCGACTTCCTCCGCCCAAGAGAGCCTAGGGCTAGTGTTTGGCCTCTGCACAACCTCTGTCCATGATTTTGCTGGCGATGCTACTGTTCCATTGGTTTCCTGTTCCTTCGCGACTGGTGTCGTATCATTCATCGACTTACTGCTTCCGTCAACTACTTGAACTTCAATTACATCCTTCTTCTGCTGAAAATGACCACGCGATTTGTTGCTTGAGCTAGGAGAGCCTTCTGGGATGGTACACGAGCTCTTTTTTCCATGGATGGCACACATTAGCAAACCTGCACCGAGAGAGTTTTCGTGCCCTAGTCCCTAAGATAACATGTTTCTCGCTTGTTTGTTCTAGGTTATGATAACATCCATCGCTTGCTCATTTACTCGCTTGTATAATGAGGTTGTGTATTAGTACAACTAACTTTAGTTCTGAATTACGTATTATCGTCATGACACGCTATATGCGGTCAATATTAAATAACATTTACCTTAAAAACACACAAATTCGTGGTAAATATTTAGTGACAAACATACCTAAACAAACATTATATGCAACACATATCCCATGCAAAAGAAAGTATATATCATACACGTTGTATGGATAGATACTAAGTTTCATACATTTATGCAATTAAGGAACAACATTGTCAGGTTGGGCAGTGACAAAATTAAGAATTTATACGGTGACATTCAAAAAATATAAAGATATCACACTTGGGAATTAAGCTTGTGACCTCTAAAGTAATTTTCGAACACACTTTACTGTTTTACTAGAATTTTCTCTTATGTCAATAGGCAAAAAAATTGTTCTTAACCTATTTATATATTGGTGTAATTCTTCAATAAAGAGGATTCACCCCTTTCTTCCACCTATAACTAGCTCCGCCACTGTGGTTGGGTGCGAGAAAATTGTTGTTTGCAAGAAAAAGTTCCTATTATCTGGAACAGTTTCTGACTAGTTTTCTTCATCTTCATTTGAAATAAGCTACGTATTATTAATTGGCGAATTGTGCTGTCTTTAAAAATTCTAACCTACTTTATTTCTAAAGAAAATCAAATTAATTAAAGAAGACCCAGTCCAAATATAATGTAAACCGTCTGGTTACTGTGCTTATTATATTTTAGTATACAAATTTCAATTTATTCCTTAGTTTTTTTTGTAAGTAATTGCCAATTGCTCACGAAATAAGACAATTGCCATTGAAATTATGCAACAATAAGTTGTTTATGTAAAAATAAGTTAATGGAAAAATTGAGACTTACAGCACCCTCTTTGAGACACACTACGCTAACGGTAGGAATATATTTAAACGGAAAGTAAACAGAGGATAAGTGTAGACTACTTACAATAGTACATATACAAGAGCAAATCTGGTCCTTTTCCCTTTTCGAAAATTATGTCTATATGCCCATTAAAACTTATCAAAGAAAATAAAAATTACCCCTCTGGGAGAACAATCTCTTTGTTTTATCAAGCATGTTTTTTTTCTCTTCTTAATTCTACATACTATGATCGATAGCTAGCTCAATGGCATTAAGGTTGAAATTTTACGGTACATTATATTTGTTTCGTCTGTCAGAAAGAAAAAAACTAAATTTTTGGTCAGGTTTTTCATTTTTAATCAATTAGGTGAACATTTGAATGGTCAAGTAATATTACTTTTATTCTACCCAAAAAAAAAAAGAAAAAACCTTTTATGTAAATACAGCACAAACCGTTCAAATGTTTGTTTGTGGCGTTTGGGGTGGGGCGCGTGAAGAAATTAAATCAACGCAACGCTTGTGGTGAACATTGCTTCACAATTTTTCCTTAAACAGTGGCAATCACAAATTAGATTTAAAATGCAAATAAAGAAATTTAGTCAAATCTTAGATTCTCTTTATAAATTCAATAACAATAGTTCCAAATTGTTCTTATATCATTAATATCGAAATTCTGTATTAGTCAAGTTTTGACTTGGCTGTTCACACGATAATGTCCAAATTTAGCCGTAGCCAGATAGATTATAATTAATTTATTTATCTAATATATAGAGCTATTTTTGGTTTTATAATGATTTTTAAATGTTTAGATTAGATCATTTTTTATTTTCAACAAGAGTACACTAATTAATGACTAGGCTCTTCTTGTATTTTTGTGCGGATTAGTTACTACAACTAGAAGTAAATCTAATTATATGTATCTATTAAATGAAATACCGTTGTAATTTTTGCTTGACAGAGTGTATATAATAACATCTATATTGTTGTAAATCATCTCCATTCTGTAGAGGCGCCTTGTAAAAGGTATGAAGGTTTACATTTCCTCCCTTTTTTTTAATAGACATTTGTAATGAATTTATTTTGTGTGTGTGTGTGACACTGCTATTTGTCTCTTAAAATCATCAAGTGTAATAAAATATTTGTGACTTTTTGTTATCAGATCGACAAGTTTAATTTGAAAATGAGTTTTTCTGCGGGTGCAAGCAATTCGGTCCAAGGTAAATTTATCAACTCTAGACTTTAGATTGATATAGGCTTATTATTTTAATTATAAAATTCTTATGAGTTGGTGGAATGTTGTGGTTCCATTCCGTGGTGTTGGGTTCACTTTGGTTGTTTGTTTATTTATTTATTTTATATTCGTGTACTAGTTACATCTTTTCTATAAATCAGATGTCTATTAAGATTTACTCTAAAGAACAAGGCACGATCTGACAAGTAAAGTTTAAAAAAAATGTTTCTAATATATAAAAGGGTAACCCTTTGTGTTTGAGTTCCACCTTTTTGAATGGAAAAATGAATTTCTCGATCTTAAATCAAAGGCCAAAAATGAGTTAGATCATTAAAATACCCTTTAAAATGGTAAAAACGTCCTTCAACTATAAGGGACAACTAGATGTTTTATCAAGCAAAAAGTGGAAATTAAATACCTAAAATTACCCAATAATGGTGTATAGAAATGAGTAGTACTCCTAATGTTTTGAGTTAAGGAAATAATACATTTTGAAAACCTAATAAGTATTCTACCCGAAATTGGCTAGTTGAAAAAATTCAATACTAGTACTATCATTTTTATTTTATTTTAACAAAAGGTATATGTTACAATTCATACTAATTGAGGGGTTTTTCTCCTTTTTATATTCAAAATACATATAACGAACCAACTCATTTTTGCCATTGATTATTTATAGTCACTGGGTTTATTGGCCTACAAACCAAAAGTAAAAAGGTTAAGAGAGATAAGTGTAAATTAATTTACTCTATATAAAAAGATATACAAAATTAGTTTTTTTTGTGTGTGAGGCATTCCACAAACTGCTATTTCCTATCACGTACATTAGTGTTTGCGATGTCTCCCACTCCCCATTTCTCTCGTATGTACAGTTATTGATCATAAACTTACTTTCTAGAACACACGTAGTTCTAAAGAGCATAAACAAAGAAGATTATAACTTTAAATTTTAAAACCAAAGAATTATTTATATTTCTGGTTCGCTAATTCTATTTCTTTAGAATAAGAAATGTTATTGCTTGAAAATTTCTGTAATCTAATAGTTTTTTTTTGAACCTTTATTTTGATGACTAGATTCCAGTGCAATCATCACTATCAGCTCTGATCATGAAGGTGATTCATCAAAAACTAATGGGCTGACAAGTGTTGCTGATAATGAGGTAAGTCTCTATATATTTTATTATGACTTGAACTCTCTTGTTAATATAGTCTTACCTTGACAAATATAGTAAATTGTGTGCTAATTAGTGAAAAAGGATTTACATCTGAGTTTGAATGTTTAGATTAAAGAGCCTTTTAGTTTGCGAATAGTTAAAATAGAACATCGTTTAGGCTTTGATACATTTAATGAACTCGTTCTTAAAAATTTAAAATAGGTTTTTGCTCTATATAATGAATTCATTCTTAAAGAATAGGGTTTTGCTCCATTTCCACTTGAGATGATTAATTGTAAGGTTAATGCAACGAATCTCGGCGCTAAACAAATAGCGCAGGAATTCAACTAGAGAATAAGCAAGAAAATGAACTTGATCTTTTTAAAGATGAAGTTTGCCCATCAAATTGAAATATCTAAAGCCATAGCAATTTCTAAGCGGGATTGAACTTGGACCATCTTCCTCTATACAATAACAAGAACAACAATAAACTCGGTATAATTTTACAAGTGGGTTTCGAGAGAGTAGTGTGTACGCAAATTTTACCCTTACCTTATAAAGATAAAGATGTTATTTCCAATAGACCCTCGACTCGAGGAATAAAAACATTTTGCTCTACCTTGTCCTTTATTTCCTCTACCTCTTCCGAAAGATTTCCGTGTCTTTTATGCTTGAAAAACTATAACTGGTCAGTTTGCACTTGTTCACCATCTATTCCCCTCTCATTATCAAACACTCCTTAAGGCATTGACACTTGAGTTATGTTTCCTTTTTAATCCCTACTCGGTGTCTAATACCTGCTTTAAAACCTAACTAATCTGAATTCGCGTGGGGAAGTCTCGCTTTGGGGATCAAACCCTTCCCGTCAAAGGGCCAACAACTCGAATTCGAGACCTATCATAAGGACGATGGAATACTTACACCCCACCAAAACTTTTGATAGTTCGATAGTTCGGACCTCGGTCTTGACTTGAGTTAAAGTTGGATATGGTGGGGTTTTCCGCTGTTCTTAGGATATTGCATTTACTTCCTAATTCCTAACAAAGCTTATAACTTTACAACCTTCATCCAAGGGCTTGTGTATAGCTGCAAGCTATTACACATTCCTTTGAATTCCTTGATGTATTTGTGACCACTGTTTTTTTTCGTTTTGGTGCTAAGCAATTGTTGCTTCACTAGAGACTCCTTGTCCTTTGCTGACATGTAGGTAGTTGTCCTCAAACCATACAATAACAATAACATATATACCCGGTGTAATTATACAAGTAAGGTCTGGGAATGATAGTATATATGCAGACCTTTACCCCTTACCTTGTGTGAGATAGAGAGGCTATTTTCGATAAACCCTCGTATCAAAGAAAAACAAAGCAACTTTGAAAAAATAAATAGTGGTGAAAATGCCATGTTGGAAATAGTGGAGAAGAAAATAGTAACGACAACAAATAAAAATAATAGGATAGCCAACGTAAAGGAAACAACAGGTAACATAAGAAATTAGAATAGGATAATACGAGAATAATACTAATATGCCGATACATAGAAGGAGGAGCAGATGAGGTGCTCCAAACTGTTGCCATGCCTCTTACATACAGGGGCGGAGTTAGCCTTTCGCTTACGGGTTCGACCGAACTCAGTAGCTTTGGTCCAAACCCTATATTTATCTTATGAAATCCATTAAATATGTTTAAATTATTAATTTAGAACCTAGTAACTTAAAATAACTATAATCCTGAACCCATAGATTTAAAATCCTAGTTCCGCCTCTGCTTCCACAGGAAAGTGAGACATTGCTCCTCGGCCACCTACTAACCTTCCACCATAATCCTCGGCCTCCAATTCATATTCTCCTATCTAGGGTCATGTTCTCTGTAAGCTAAAGATATGTCATGTCCTATCTAATCACCTCACGTCAATACTTCTTCGACCCATGCACATTCACCTCTCCTTAAACCTACTATTGTCAACCTCTCACACCTCCTTACTGGGGCATGCATCTATGAGCCGATTCTTTATTAGCACACTCCTTCCACGCTGAATATTTTAATTGGGTTGGGATTTTCTTCTCCTTTTTCATTGATGTCAATAGCAGGTAAGGTATCGCCAATCACAAAATATTTTACCTTCAATATCTCTGTAAGCTGTAGCATTTAAATTCTTCATATATAGTAGTTGGAGGCTTTTAAATTGATAGGACTAAGCGTGATGAGTTGATGGAATAATGAAAGTGATAAAGTCAAAGTAGTGATTGTAAATGAAGCTATGTTTGGGAATTGTGATTATAATAAAACTTCAAGACAATGTTCTTTGTCTTGAGCCTAAGGCTCCTATACCTTGGTGAAGATTTAAACAGTAATAAAAACTAATTACTGTAGGAAGTAATTTGGAGGAATATTTTTCTCCAAGTTCTCTATACGGCTGAAGTAGTTTATTCACACATCTAGGTTGATCACAAATTTTCTTCCTATATATACAATGTGTATTTAGTCAGAATCCTACATAATTGACTTCTAAATAACCAAGAGTAGTGACCGAGGGTATTGTTAAATAATGAATATATGAAAATGCAGATAAATATATCCAATTAAGAGTAATTAAGATGCATTTAACATTCTTAAGTGACAAGCCTTACAAATAAAAGAAGAAAAACTGTATGTGACTTTGTATATTTCGCTTATATTAATTTTTTTTTGAAATTTTAATACTTCTACTTTTTTACTCCATTCTGGAAAATGTAATCGTTCCTGCATTTTTTAGACTTGAATATGCATTTCTATGGAGACGTATACATTCTTCAACTTTCCCCATATCTAATCTTTTTTAGATCAATCTTTTGACACCTACATACATCTTCGATGTTTCTGATAATGCTGCATTATATTATAAGTTCTTTACTGTAACACTAAGTTTAATTAATGTAACTATCAACTATGCTCTACTTGCAATTGCATGTGCTCTAATTCTGTAATAAGCTATATTACAAACTATTTGCATGCGGGTATAAATCTGTACATGTGGTTTACTTTTTGGGTGTGTTTGCCGTTTGGTATGAATGAAAATATTTTTCAATTTTTTTATGTTTGGTCAACTTAAATATTTTGAAAAATTCGACTTTTGTACCAAAAGGAGGGAAGATATATTTCTAAAACTTATTTATACCTTTCCTAACTCAGCCTCCACCTGCCACCCCCACCCTCCATCCCACCCTTTCCAAAAAATATTTTCTGTTACCTAATCAAACACCAGAAAATAAGTAAAAATACCACTTAATTATTTTTAAGAAAATATTTTTCTTCCCTCCAAACACACTAATTTGTTATCAGTTGCTACAAATATTACTAGTATTTTTAACTACTTGGATCGTTTGGAAACTCATGTGCTCAAAATTGCACCTCTACCACCTGTAATGACTTTTAGTATTTAAATTTTATATTTATCCTTTGGCTTGATAAAAACAAGAATCAAAATTTACTCAAAAGAAAAGAAGAAGATATAAATCACTTCATTTTCCAGATATTTATTTTCTTTCTTTCCTAAGATTATCCATAGTAGTAAGATAATGTTTATTTAACCCTGATTAAACAAGGTGAAGCAAAATAGCTAAAATATATACATTTTACTTTGACAGTCAATTCTCCGATTCGTCGACTTTAGCGAAGAAGCTGAACCGGAAGACATTACTAGCAAGCCAATTGCCTCTGAGCCTCCAAAACGGCACATGATTGGTTTTCCTCCGCCAAGGTAAATGCACGCACTTACATTTATAATTTTAATTTTTTTAAAGCTTAATTATCACATTTTTTAATTTAATTTTGTGTTGTTAATTTGGTACGTTATTATAGGAGAACTGATGCAGGGAAAATGCCCGCATCAGCTGAAAAATCAGAAGCAAGTCCGAAGAAACCTTACAGAGCACTAATGATGAGAGCTATTAATGATTTTGGAGTTACGAAGGAAAAGAAGAAAAGAGCTAAGAAGTCATCAAATCTGAAAAGGAAAAGAGCAGCAAAGTGAATCCCTTAATTAATTCTTCGGAGAAAACTTTAATCATAGACTCTAAATACCCGAAGAACTAGTTGGTTGTTTTGTTTGTTTTGCATGCCCATGATAACTGCTTTTATCGGATCTTGATTATCCTTTTTGTGACCTTTGAAGTCATGGAACTCATGTTGTTGTTGGTATCTCTCAGTTAAACTTTTAGCTTTATCATCAGATTGAGTTTTGGAAATTACTTGCGGCAGTTTGTGTTTTGCCAAATTATAATTAGTTTGTGTTTGATCAATTTTTTCAAAAGTATGTTTGAACTAGATAAACAACATTGTTTGGCCAAGCTTTTAAAATGAGCTTTTTCCGAAAAGTGATTTTTTAAAAAAACTTCTGAGAAGTAATTTATGTTTCGTTATTTAATTTGAAAAACACTTTTAAACAATAGTTAGTGCTTGACCAATCTTTTAAAAAGTATTTCTAGATATATTTTTTTTCAAATGTACTTATCAAAAAAGTGCTTTGGGGAGAAACTATTTTTTCTGCTTCTCAAAAATACTTTTTTTTACTTCTAAAGGCTTAGCCAAATATTTAACTTTGAAAAAAATCCTTTTAGCTGAAAAAAAAAAAAGAACTTATGGCCCAAGAAAAACTTGGTCAAGCAAGCTAAAAATTAAAAATAATTTTTGCTTCTGCCTTCAAGGAGAACCTATTTTATTTAGTTTCTTCCCAACAGTAGAAAAATAGCTTTACTACTATTGAGAAGAACTTACCTCTTTCAAAAGTTTGACCATACACCTCTCTTTCCAAATAAGCACTACTAGTTTCCTAGAAATTAAATTTGACAAGTTAATTATTATAAGTCAAAAACTATACTATGTTTTTTCTGATTTTTTCAACTTCACTTCTGTTTAGAGTTTTTATTTAATAGTCTTTTCTCACTCCCTCTCTGCAGTACAGCATATTAAAATTCTCTAGGTCCTAAGTTCTTGAGAAGAAGGCATCCATGAACAGACATTTGCGAGATTTTAATTAGGAAACACACCCGAAGGAAATAGTCTTATACTACCTGCTTATTTCTAGGCAACCATATATATATATTAAAACTATATATATATATAATTATATATATATATATATATATATATATATATATATAGAGTCAAATTGACTACTGTAATTAGGGATTGGAGTCAAATTGAAGAGAGAATACAAAAGGAAGACGGAAGAAGCTATGTTACCTCAATTTAGAATGAGTACATGGACAAGCTTATATAGCTGATGTTCTCTTCTCTATCACGTGCTTCTTACGTGATTCTAACTAACTTCATCAACTAACAATTAATAGCTAATTATTGACAGCTCATTAATCACTAACTCCTTCTAACAACTAGCTAACAGTTATGAGATGCTCTTCTAGCTGCACTCCTCTGCTTTGCGCATATACATTCCAAT
>NW_017670264.1:96045-106183 GCF_001879085.1 Nicotiana attenuata | reverse complement strand
TATACATTCCAATACTCCCCTACCCCCCCCCCCTCCCAAGTTGGAGGGTGGAAGACATCGAGCACACCCAGCTTGGAAAGAAGAAGATGATGTTAGCTTATGCCTAAGACTTTGGTTAGCAAATCTGCAATCTGTAATTGAGTGGCCAGATAGGTAGTCTGAATCATCCCCTCTTTTACTTTCTCACAAACAAAGTGACGATCGATGTCAATATGCTTTGTTCTCTCACGGAATTGTGAGATTTGCAGTAATTTGGATAGCTTCTTTACTATCACAACGAAGTGGAACTGGCCTGGGAACAGACACTCCAAGGTCCTGTAACAGACCAAGTAGCCACACAACTTCTGCTATACATGGTGCCATGCTTCTATATTCAGTTTCTGTCAATCTTCTACCGTGTTGTTTCTTCGACTTCCAGGAGATTAAATATTCACCCAATTTGATGGCATAGCTTGTCACTGAGCGCCTACTGTTAGGGCATGCAGCCCAGTCTACATCACAGAATGCATTCAACTGAGTTGTGGAGTTCTTAGACATGAATATCCCTAAGCCCGGGCATCCTTTAATGTATCTAATCACTCTTAGTGCTGCATCCTAATGTGATGTCTTTGGTTGTTGCATGAATTGACTAAGGACTTGTATTGTGAAGCAAATGTCTGGCCTTGTGATTGTCAGATAAATAATTTTCCCACTAACTTTTGATAGTTGTTGATGTCCTCTAGTAAAGGAGCATCTGTGCATCCTGTCAGCTTGTCATATTCTGTAGTAGTCAACTTAGTGTTGGCTTCAAGAGGCGTGGACATTATCTTTGCACCACTTAATCTCACATCTGACACCAATTCTAGGGCATCCTTCCTTTGATTAGGAAGTATCCCTTTTTGTGATCTGAGCACTTCAATTCCCAGGAAGTACTTGAGCTCACCTAAATCCTTCACTTTGAAATTATTGTGCAGAGTTTGTTTTGCTTCATCAACTAGATCCTTGCCACTACCAGTGATAAGTATATCATCCACATAGATTAGGATGATCATAATGCAGCCTTCTTGTTGCTTAGTGAATAGTGAATGATCATGTGGACTTTGACAGTATCTAACTTCCAATATAATGGTAGTAAGCTTGATGTTCTATTGTCTTGACGCTTGTTTGAGCCCATACAGGAATTTCAGCAGTTTATAGACCCTATATTCCCCCTGTTTATGGAATCACTGTGGTAGGTCCATATAGACCTCCTCATATAAGTCTCCTTGAAGGAAAGCATTATTGACATCCATTTTATATAAGAACCAATTGTTTGAAGCTACTATACTAGGATAAAGGTCTCATGGTAATTTAGTCCTTCCAATTGTGTATATCCCTTTGCCACCAATCTAGCTTTATATTTGTCTATCTTTCCATTGGCTCTATGTTTAATTTTGTATACCCACTTAGAGCCTATGACTTTCTTCCCAACTGGTAGTGTCACTAGCTCCTAAGTCTTGTTGCCTTCTAATGCATCCATTTCTTGTTGCATTGCTTGGATCCACTTAGGATCTGTAGAAGCTTCCTTGAAAGATTTAGGTGCAGTTGGTACAGAAAAGGAACCCAAATAATCCTGATAACTTGGACTGAGATGAGAATATGTGACATACTGTGATATAGGATATGTGCAATATGTTCTTGTCTTAATAGTAGTGACATAGTCAGTGAGCCATATTGGTGGTCTGGCAACTCTACTTGGTATGGTATTGGTGGCTTCCTGCACATGAAGGTCTTGGTTTATTTTCTTATCTGATTGCAGTGATTTACCTGGTTTCCTGCGTCTGGTGATGCATTATAAGGCTCTTGTGAAGTAGCAATTAAGTCATTTGTCTCTAGTATTGGACTTGGAGGTGTAGCAGGTGTGACAATTATATGTGTTAAGTCTTGTGTAACATGTGGTAATAGTAGGAGTTTCTGTATGTGTTGAGTCCATCCCTCTATATATATATTGGTTCTCTGAATAAGATGTCTGGTGCCTCCTCATGTCCTGTAGTTCTGAAAGGAAACATGGATTCCCTGAACTGTACATCCCTATTGACAAAAATTTGATGATCATCAAGGTCATAAAGCTTGTATCCCTTTTGTGTTTTAGAATATCCCAAAAACACTGTCTTCCTTACTCTACCTGCAAACTTATCACCTTTAGGCAATATACTCGCATAGCAAAGACAACCAAATACTCTGAGGTGATCAGATTTTGGTGGTCTGCCATACAATAGTTCATATGGTGTTCTGCCTTGCAACATTGTAGATGGTAGTTTGTTGATCAAATAGATTGTTGTTCTAACACAGTCTCCCCAAAACCTGGCTGGCATTGAACTATGAAAACTCAATGCTCTAGCCACCTCTAATATATGTTTGTGCTTCCTTTTTACAACTCCATTTTATTGTGGAGTGTATGAGCAACTACTTTGATGTATAATACCATTACAAGCTAACAATTCATTGTATTTGGTATTAAAAAATTCTGTGCTATTGTCAGATCTCAGGATCTTAACATTCCTGTCAAATTTATTTTTTATTAAGGCAAGAAATTTTTTCAGCACCACAAACACCTCACACTTAGATTGAATCAGACAAATCCATGTAAATCTACTATCATCATCTACTATGGTAACAAAGTAGTACTTCTTATCATATGTAGTTTTCCTATATGGTCCCCAGACAGCAAGATGTATCAATTGAAAAGGATTGTCAGTTTTGCTACTACTATTAGGAAATTTCAGTCTGAATTGTTTTGCCAGAGGGCATATCTCACAACATTCTCGAATGCTGATGTCAACGTTATTTTAAAGGCTTGCAACATGTTGCATAACTCCAATTGAAGGGTATCCTAGTCTTAGGTGTCATAGCTTGCCATTCTTTTCCTCCTTATGAACAACTGTTCCTACTGCAGGTTTTATTACCTCCTGTAGTATGTACAATCATTCTCTCTCCTTATCAATCCCCAGGACTTTCCCATTGAAGAGTCCCTGAAACACACAGAAATCAAGGAAAAACAAAGGTACATAGGAAAGTTGCTTGGTTATTTTCGATACTGAGAAAACATTGAACTTGAAATCTGGAACATGTAAAATATTTTCAAGTTCATATTTTCCTAGGATCACTGCATTCCCTACATTTGTAATTTCTGCTCTACCACCAATTGGTATCTGCACCTTGCTATTGTTTTAATCTCTCAATAATCTAAAAGCAATCAATAGCTCTTTACATGATGTAATATGGTGTAATAATCCTGAGTCATTTATCCATGCAGAAGTAACGGAAGTGTGAGATCATACCTGCTATATTACTTGTTATGTTGCCCATATCTTCATTTGAGGCTGGCTTGTCTAACATGCTCAAAATCTGTTTGTACTGCTGCTCTGTAGAGAAATGTCTACGACCTTGCCCTTCTGATATATTTCCTCCATCTCCTGCCATTGTGGAGTTAGAAAAGGTCCTAAATCCACCTGTCTGTACACTCTTCTTCTTACTCTTGAAATCATGTAGATATCCAATTATCTTATACGAATTTTCTTTCAAATGTTCCTTGTATCCATAATGCTCACAGACTATCCCAAGTTTCTTAGGCTTAAAACCTTGGTATGTCTTCCCTGCTAGCATTGTCAAAAGGTCTCTATTCACATCCACCACACCTAGACATCTCTAACTTTCCCCTTGAGTTACAATAGCATAAGCTTCATTAACAAACACCACACGCCTCCTTGCCAACAAATTGCTTCTTATGTTACTATAAGTCTCATTAAGTCCCATAAAAAATTGCAGCAAACGCTGTGATCTTAATTGCACAACATAAGGCAGAGATTCTTCACAATCACATGAGGGCTTTCCAAAACATCTAATTCATCCCAAAACACTTTCATCTTTGAGTAATAAGTAGAGACTGAATCAGTACCTTATCTCGAGGTTGCAATCTCAGTCCAGAGATGATAAATCCTCGTCGGATTCGCTATCAAACCTCTCTTGGAAGTCACTCCAAAATTTCTTAGTGTTGGATGCGTAGACGATGCTTGGCATCAATTCACTCGAAAATATGTTGCCTATCCACGATAAAACAATCGTGTTGCATTTCTCCCATTGCACAACTAATTCTCCCATGTACATTCTCTTGATGCATGTTCCTTCTACAAATCCAAGCTTGCTTTTGCCTCTAAGTGCCAATTTCATCGCTCTACTCCACAGTGCATGATTCTCAAGCCCTGTGAGTTTTAGAGGAATTAAAACCAGTCCATGTGCATCTCCAGCTTGACGATATAATGGATGATTATGATCTAACGACGTGACTTCGTTTCCTGCCATGGTTGTGAGAAATTGAGCAAACTTTACGTTCTTCAATAGTCGCCAGAATCTCGCCGGATAATTAGCTGCCCTTAGAAACCCGCTCTGATACCATGTCAAATTGAGTACTGCAGTTAGGGATTGGAATCAATTTGAAGAGAGAATATAGAGGGGAGACGGAAGAAACTATGTTAGCTCAATTTAGAATGAGTACATGGACAAGCTTATATAGTTGATGTTCTCTTCTCTATCGCGTGCTTCTCATGTGACTCTAACTAACTTCATCAACTAACAATTAACAGCTAACTGACAACTCATTAATCACTAACTGCTTCTAACAACTAGCTAACAGTTATGAGATGCTCTTCTAGATGCACTCCTCTACTTCTGCACATATACATTCCAATATATATATATATATATAATAGAATTTTTGAGATCTAGGAAGGTCACCACTCACAGTTGATTTGCCGATGACGAAACAAATGGAGCAAACTACTTTACAATATGAACTTACATAGTTGCCCCATGTAAGTTGTAACAAGTTTATATTTTAAATCCATAATTTTTACCATTAGTACTGTTTCTTTAAGCAAACGTACATTAGAAGAAAAGTTTAAAATGAAAAAAAAAAAAAGGTCCAAGAACTTTAACAAGAAAAAATACAAATAGATGAAATTAGTAGGGGATAATAAAGGCTTAACGTGGACCGTGGACCGTGGACGTGCAAAGTGTAATGGAGAGATTAAGGCAGTTACCCGTAACTTCTTATTTTAATTTTTGTTTTTCTCATTAATTTAGTCCTAAAAGAGTTATTGAAGTTGATCTATAGTTAGAAAACAGACACCAAATACTTGCTGTAGCGTGTCTTTCAGCACTACTACTCAAGGGTGGCTCAATGAAAACGGAAGTCAAAAGCCAAACGTAAGAAGATGTGAGGAAATAGTACTAGCAATGTGATAACAGTTGGACAAATAGATACGATTATTTAGGTAATCAAGAAAAAATTGTATGGTCTTAACAAATTTTCTTTTATGGTTTTACGTTTTCTTTTTAAGTATTCCATAGTATAAAATTGTCTAATATTTTAAAATTTTGGTTTAAATTATTCAAATATTCATATCTGTTAATAAAATATTTGATCTAGAACCGATGTAGTGTATTGAAACAAAATGTTAATGTCTTATTAATTACTTAAAAAACCTTACTAACATAAATAATTATATAGAAAAAGAAAGAATGATGTAGGTAGATAGAAGTAGTAGGAGTTCCCGTCGAAGGGCAAATGATTCATTTAGAAAAGATCCGATACCAAGTTTTTGGGTGCCTTTGACTTTTGAGGGCCTAAAGTAGAAGCTTTAGTGGCCTTACCCTAAAGCCACACATGCTACTATTATATATACACACTTGTGCAATACACTACATGCTGTGCATATTTCGTACTACTCCCTCTGGTCCAGTTTATGTAAACCTATTTCCTTTTTGGTCCGTACAAAAAGAATGACCCCTTTCTAAATTTAGTAACAATTTAGTTTAAACTTACAATTCTACCCTTAATGAGAAGTTTTTATAACCACACAAATACTCTGGCCCCTATTTGACTTGTTTTGGATCACAAATTCCAAAAGTCTTCATTTTTCTTAAACTTCGTGCCCAGTCAAACAGGTTCACATCAATTGGAACGGAGGAAGTAATATATTATCAACATATTCACATCATATGTACAAATTTAAGTAAATAAAGGCGGAAACGTATTTGAAAGAACTTTGAAAAACAAGGTAAAAATATTATGGAGGTAGCAGGTGTCCGATAATCACTTGAAGTACGTGCAAATTGGTTCGAGCAAACACCTTACAAAAAAGAAAACACATGGACACACACTTTTCACACAACTTTCAATTTTAACCATGCACCACTATTTTATTAGTTTGTTTCGGTAGATCACTATGCTTTACTCTTAGCTTTAAAATGAGCAAAAATACATGTTACTATCAGGGTTGTCTAGATTTTATTGACATGCAAATCATATTTGCCCTAAAACGTAAAGAGATCACCTTCCATGAAATAATGTGTAATTGTTTCTATAAGTGCTGTTTTCCATTCTAAATATCCTTGCATATGACTAGTATTGAATGAACTTAGCTTATTGCTAATTAAGTGATCAGCCTTGCTATATCCATTACTGAGGTAGATAATTATTTCGGTCATGCTGGGAAAATCTTGTACTTTTTGGAGCAGGAAGAATGTATACCTTCCAGGTCATTTGTGCGCTTTATATATGTTGGCTTTATACACTTGCTTAAAAGGAATTTTTTGAAATGTAAAGTTGTAAATCATATTTTTCAGCATTTATGATACTTATGTTTTGAAAATAGCTTTCAAAGATACGTATCTTATGAACATTGTTCCTTTTTTTTTTCTACAGTTATAGCTTGATATTGCATACATTATCCTTCTAAAATGGGATCTCTAGCATTCTGATGACTACTCTGTAAATAATTATTGGTTATTTGCAAACGTGTTTATATACTGTGTTTTCTTTTAATCTTTTTCCCCAATATATATATATATATATATATATATATATATATATATATATATATATATATATATATATATATATATATATATATATATATATATGAGAAGCAGAAAACATATGTTTTCTTTTAGGATATAATTCACCATGACACTATATATAAGAGATTCATGTATGTACGTAGCTGCATATTACTAATCTGGAGCTTTTTGTTATATATTTTTTTTCTTATACAATAAAGCAAACGCCATGAGTGTTTTTAAGATGGGCTAGCTACTACAAAAGTAGAAATTCGTAATAATTCATTGAGGATTCACGTTCTAGAAAGTTTTGTCTACTTGTAGAAGAAACGCATGGTATTATTTGTCTCTTGAAGATATTAAAGTTATAATTGGATTTTAAAGGTAGGTTGATCATGCTTTATTAAACTGTATACTAACAACCAGTGTTTTAAAAGGCTTTTTTGAGACTCGTCTCGGGGCTAGCCCCGGGGCACTACCAAAACGCCCTAAGGCTCACGTGTGGGGCTTAGTTATGTGAGGCTTACGCCCCAGGCGCCCTATTATGCGCTTGAAACACGCCCAACGCTCAGCGCTCGGGGCTCGCCTAACAGTTCCTAACACAAATCATGTATCGAGTTCACTAATTGGCACTGTCGACACTCAAAATTCCTTAACAAATGAAAGATTAAAGTTCTATTCATCTATCTAAATAGGAAGATTGAGAGTAATTCAAAATAAGGAGCCATAGTCTTACATATTTACGTGTAAGTAGGGTGAATATGAAATGAATATTTCTTCTGAAAATAAATACCCAAATTTATATCTTCATTAACTGTAGCTCGTCATATCTTAGTCCTCTGTCTCTCAAAATTATCAAAATTTTATTATTTTTCTATTTGTAAGAAATTTCATATTTACTCATAAGAAGTAATAAGTTAAATTATAGTACTAATGAAGTTTCCTAATTATTAACTTTAGGGAGGTAAACTGTGTAGTTTGATAATATTTTCTATTGTGATTTTTTTAATTGATTGAAAGATAAGATGCTATAGGTTATTTTTATCTCATAATATCTTTAACACTTGTGTTTCTCTATAAATATGAAAAATGCTAGATATTTTATTTTTTATGAGTTATTCTAATCTTTTAAAATCTTTTAAACTTTTAAAATATTTTATATTAATATATTTATAAATTGAAAAATTAATGACACATGAGTACGCCTTGCCCTAAGTTAAGTAAAATGCCTCGCCTTATGCCCCGCCTTTTAAAACACGGCTAACAACTACTTCCAAATAATCTTTAGGCATGAACTTCCTAATGGAGATTTCTTCTGTTGTGTTCCGAATCTTTCCTTTAATTTTCATTAAAAAGACATGCAGCTTTGCATCTTTATCCATGACGTATGAAAACTCAACCTAATGAAGAATGATTCAAAACTAAGAGATTAGTTCCTTTAGTATAGACTAGTAGATGATTTACATGCATGTTCTTATAATTGATAGAAATAAAACCATGTGAATTTGAAGTTTATTACTCTGGTCTGTCTATCTATATATAAAGGAAAAGAAAAGAGCAAACTTCATTTATGGCCAGCCGCTAGAAACTAATATCAGCCGCTGACCATAAAATTGCAGTATGCATTTTATAGCCCAAAACTAATTAAAAGGCTAGCCACCGACCCAACTATCACGGAAGTACAGTCCCGTCCTTCACCCAAAAATCACTCTTCTCCAATTCCAACCCAAGTTCCAAAATAGAAAAATGAAATCTAAGATAAGAAGCAGGAATTTGAGATCTTCAATACCGTCGTATTATACATACATAAAGCCAGGAGCGTTGGCACAACTCAGGAACTCCAAAATTAGTGCTAAATCAAGACCAAACGATGCTCAATCTCTAATTGCAATGTGCTAGCAAATACCTAATACAGAACAGACATCTTAGCATCAACCACAGAGGGCTTAATTTCTTGTTTCAATTTGAAGATTGCTAACCACCGTCACTATATAAATTGTGTCACATCTTCTGGTTTCTTCTTCTCTTCCTATAACCCAAAAAAAATCAGAAATTCCAAACAAAAAACCAAAAAAAAAAAAAGGGTAAAGAGCAAAGCAAACTTGCCCATTGATGTTCTTGGATATGGATAGAGGTAGCTGATAAGCTTAAAGAGAGAGAGAGAGAGAGAGAGAGAGAGAGAGAGAGAGAGAGAGAGAGAGAGAGAGAGAGAGAGAGAGAGAGAGAGAGAGAGAGATTCTCTCTCTTTAAGTTTTTTTGTTGTTTTGTATGTGTACTGTTTGGTGTTATTCTCAAGAAAGTTCAAAAGAGAAGTGGTGAGCATGGGCTACATAGAGATCAACGAGGCACTCACTAATTTATGTCCTCTAAAAAATCACAACTGGTGTGGCTTTTATATAGGTGGCACGTGTGACGGACATATACTTTGTTGTTTTAGGTGGATTTTTTAGTTTATGTGGCTTTAGGATTAATGTAAGTAATGCAATTACGTTAAATTGGTGCAACCAAGAAATTAATATGCTTAGTAGATTGTATTTACATCAATGAAGTGTTCTGTTTTGCTTTATTTATGCTTATTTGTCTTGCCTGTGAATTAATTTCAGTTTTAATGAGGTAACTTGTTGTTTGAAGATTATTTCAATTAAACAATTGTGTTTACTAATTGTGTTCAATCACTACATAATATATATACAAAATAGACTGTCATTATACAAAATATATACAAAAAAAGATGTCATTATACAAAAAATATACAAAATAGACTCTCATTATACAAAAAATATAGAAAATACACTGTCACTATACAAAAAATATACAAAATAGATGTCACTATACAAAATATATACAAAATAGACTGCCACTATACAAAAAATATACAAAATAGATGTAACTATACAAAATATATACAAAAAAGACCGTCACTATACAAAAATAAATGATACACTCTAAATACACGGTGTGCACACATTACACATACAAAATATGTATATAATTTATATACACTATGTTTACATATTAGAAAATACACATGTATATACAATTTTGATACATTGTTCAGACAGATTATACATTCACGATACAAAATACACTTGAGGTACACAAATATATACACTTTAGATACACAAGCACACTCGAGGTAGGCTCAATATACACTAAGGATACACTGTCGAACTTAGGATACAATATTTATACATTGCAAAATAATATATATATATATATATATATATATATATACACACACACTGCTCTTCGCCTATTATTAATCAATATAATAGTAAAT
>NW_017670264.1:44579-94776 GCF_001879085.1 Nicotiana attenuata | reverse complement strand
GAAACATTTAATAGAAAAGCGGAAGTCTTAAATATAAATAAACTGAAAGCAATGCGGAAGTTCAATACAACTCTACCCAAGAACTGGAGTCACAAACTCACGAACGTCTAGAGAATGCTAAATACAATGTCTGAATAAAAAACATAGTTTTGTTTGTTCCGGTACAAAGGATAACAAACTAAAGTAAAGATAGAAGAAACTCCGGGCCTGCGGACGTCAGCAAGGCTACCTCGGTGTCTCTGGACTGAAGTCAGCTCCCAAATCTACTATTGCTGTCGAAAAGCTGCTCCGGCACCGCGATCTGTGCAAAAAGATGCACAGAGTGTAGCATCAGCACAACCGACCCCATGTGCTGGTAAGTGCCTGGCCTAACCCCGACGAAGTAGTGACGAGGCTAGACCGGACTACCAAACAAACCTGTGCAGTTCAATATATATGTATGCAATATAAAGGTATACAGAAATTAACCAGTCAAGGGGGAGGGGGAGCATGCTGTAGGGGCTGTAACAGTTCAGGTATAAAATCAATAATTAAGGAATGAAACAGTACAACTACAATAGCAACGAGAGTAGGAAATCAACAGTTGCACGGCACCGCCCTTCGTGTTTTTATTCTCATTCTCACCAAAATAATCATATAGAGTGCACGACATCACCCTTCGTGCTTTACCTCACAAAATGATGGCACGGAATGATCCTTCGTGCATAAACACTCATATCATGGCACGGAATGTTCCTTCATGCATTAGTAATCATATCATGGCACGGAATGTTCCTTCGTGCATTAGTATGCATATCACAATCGTGCACGGCATCACCCTTCGTGCTTTATCACTCGTCCTCACCCAAACAACAATCACAAACAATGGGGCGAGGGAATAGACAACAAAATAGGAATCCCGGCAAAGGAACAATAACAACAATTTCAATATCCCGGCAAGGGAGAAAAGTCTACCAAACAGCAAAACATCCCGGCAAGGGAATAACCAATAACTCATTAGCTTTCTTTCATTTCTTACTTCACATCTCACTATATCACTTGAGCCAATGCTCCCAAGAATCTTATAATCTCATATACCTTTTCAATTCGTATTACAACCAAGCCAATACACCACGAAAATCAAATGATCATAATGTTTTTCACATGTTCTTTACAATATATAGAAGTCCTCAATTAACATGGAATTCACAACAAAATCATGATAATCACCCTTTACGGACTCATGGTCATGCTAGACACCAATGTATAGATACTCGTCACCATGTCTATACATCGTACTCGATCAATTAGCAAATAGCAAACAAGACTCAACTCCTATTCCCTCAAGCTAGGGTTAAACCAAACACTTACCTCAACTTCCACAGCTAAATCAATCCACAACGACTTCCTTCCCTCTCGAATTCGGCTCCAACTCAATCAAATCTATGAAATAACGACTTTACAACATTAATATAAGCTAAACAAATCAAACCCAATGCCTAAATATAGTTTTCTAAGCTTTCTTCCAAAAATTCCAAAAATCGACCCCGAGTCCGCTTGGTCAAAACCCGAGGTTCGAACCAATTTCATATCACCCATTCCCGCACGAGCCCGAATATACAATTTGTTTTCAAATCCGACCCCAAAACGAGGTCTAAATCAAAGGAAATTGAAAAGCCCTAATTCTACCCATTACCCCCAATTTCCACCCTAATCTATGTGATTTAAGCTTAGAATTTCAGTAATTAATGAAGAAAAATGAAGGAAATAAGTGGGGATTTACTAACCCAAGTGGTCTTGAAGAATGGGGGCTTCAATGGACTCCTAGAAGCTTGGGGAAGAAGAGAGCTCGTGAGAATTAGAGTTAAACCCGTAGCTACTGTTTTGAACATTTTAAAAAAAAATCACTGGGCAAAATTGCCCTTCGCGTTCGTGGGAGCAAGGTCGCGTTCGCGAAGGGTTGACTCAACAGACCATCGCGTTCGCGATGAGCAGGATGCGAACGCGAAGAGAAGGACTGGGGGGTCCAGGAATTGGCCTACGAGAACGCGTTGTACTACACGCGGACGCGATGAAGAGATGTTGGGAACTACGCGAACGCGAGGATTCAATCACGAACGCGAAGAGGAAAGAAGACTAAGCCCCTCAGGGTCACTTGACCCTACGCGAATGCGAAGCAAGGGCTGCGAACGCAATGAAGGAAAATTGAGGAGCTTCGTGAACGCGTGAGGAAGAGTGCAAACGCGAAGAAGGATTCACCTGGGCACCTGTTGCAGATTTTCTGCAACATTTCTAAGTTCAAAACCACCCCGAACACCTCCGAAAACACTCCCGAGCCCCCGGGGCTCCTAACCAAACACACACGCTAACTCAACGACATCCTACGAAATTAACCGTGCGATAAAATCGCCAAAATAACATCAAACTCAATGAATTAAACCTCAAAATCATCACTTTTTCATCAAACTTCATAAACTTTTATTTTTAAAGATTTAGGACCGAAACACGTCAAATGATGCCCGATTTCAACCAAATTTCACAGAAAGCGCTTAAACCACATATAAGACCTGTACCTGGCGCCGGAACCAAAATACGGGTCCGATACAAACACGTTCTAATCAATTTTCGTTTCAAATTTCCATATTAATTTCAGAAAAATAATTTCACAGAAAAATTTATTTCTCGGGCTCTAGACCTCGAAATTCGACTCCGGGCATATGCCCGAGTCTCATATTTTTCTACAGACCCTCCGGGACCGTCCAATCACGGGTCCGGGTCCGTTTACCCAAAATGTTGACCAAAGTCAACTTTAATCATATTAATACCAAAATTCATCATGTTTCACACAGAATTCATATTTAAGCTTTCCGGCTACGCGCCCAGACTGCGCACGCAAATCGAGGCGACTAAAAATGAGGTTTTCAAGGCCTCGGAAGCACAGAATGAATGAGAAAACAAGTGATGACCCTTTGGGTCGTCACATCAACAATATAAACGATAACCTCCCGGCAATGGAATCAACAATATAAATAATAACCTCCCGGCAAGGGAATCAACAATAACCAATTTCGTTCCAACAGTTATTTCACAAAACAATTCCCCACTTGAGCCAAATACTCAACAATGGTCAATTACCAAGGATTTAACATGAATTATGTTCAACATCTTTAATCATCAACCTAAGCATGGACAATACACAATAGAACCACAACAATCATAGTATAAGACTCACGGGCATGCTTGACACCAACGTATAGATACTCGTCACCATGACTATACGTTGTACTCGATACTAACACATAGCAAATAAGACCACAACTCCTATTCCCTCAAGCTAAGGTTAGGCCAAACACTTACCTGGATTCCCCGGACAAGATTTGGCCTCAATTACCGCTTTACCTATCGGTTCCACTTCCAATTTGCTTGTATCTAGTCATAATTTACTTAATAACATCAATAAATGCTAAATAAACCAATTCTAATGCATGAAAATAGATTTCCCATTGATTTCCCCAAAAAGTCAAAAATCGACCCCGGGTCCTCTTGGTCAAAACCCGAAGTTCAAACCAAAACCCGATCACCCATTCACTCACGAACTCAAATATGCAATTAGTTTTGAAATCCGACCTCAAATTGAGGTCCAAATCCCCAAAATTTGAAAATCTTAACTTCAACCCAAAAGCACCCAATTTTCCCATGAAAAACTTAGATTTTGAAGTGATATCATGTAAAAAGATGTTATAGATTGAAGAAGATAAGTTAGAAATCGTTTACCTATGATTTGGGGAAGAACTCTCTTCAAGAAAATCCTCTATGGGAGTTTAGGGTTTGAAAAAGTTGTAAAATGAAGAAGAATCCCGTCAAAATCCCACTTAACAGGCCGCGGATGTCGCAGAATTTCTGATATCTTCGCATTTGCGAAGAAATCGTCGCATTTGCGACTGCTGGGACTTACTGAGGACTTCGCATTTGCAAAGAAATGCTCGCAAATGCGAACAAGGCTGGCCAGGGCATACATCACAATTGCGATCAACCCCATCGCAATTACCAAGCCTGACAGGCGTGCAATTGCGAAGCCTGACTTCGCAATTGCGAGATCAGAGCCTGCAACAAATACCAGATGAAAAATATAAAGTTTCCTAAGTCCAATTCACCCCGTGTCCTATCCAAAACTCACCCGAGCCCTCGGGGCTCCAAACCAAGCATGCACACAAGTCTAAAAACATCATATGGACTTGCTCGTGCAATCAAATCATCAAAATAACATTAACAACTACGAATTTAGCACCAAAATTCATAAAATTCTGAAGAACATTGAAATTTCCATTTTCTCAACTAAAGGTCCGATTTATACCAAATCTACTCCAATTCTTACCAAATTTCACATGTTCGACTTAAATATTATTTTAGACCTGTATCGGGCTCTGGAACCAAAATACGGACCCGATACCATCAAGAACACGCATCATTTCATTTCAAAGAGTCTTTATATTTTCCAGCAAACAATTTTTTTCAAAAATTCTTTTCTCGGGCTAGGGACCTCGGAATTTGATTCCGGGCATACGCCCGAGTCCCATATTTTACTACGGACCCTACGGGTCCGGGTCCGTTTACCCAAAATGTTGACAGAAATCAACTTAATTCCATTTTAAGGGCAGAACTTAGCATTTTCTCAAATTTTCACATAAGGGCTTTTCGGATACGCCCGGACTGCGCACGCAAATCGAGGTGAAACAAAAGGAGGTTTTTAAGGCCTCAGAACACAAATTTGACTTCTAAAACACGAGATGACCATTTGGGTCAACACATTCTCCACCTCTAAAATAATCCTTCTTGCTCGAACGGACATAGAAAAGTACCTGAGTCGGGGAAAAGATGGGGATATCGGCGTCGCATATCAAACTCGGACTCCCAGGCCACTGCCTCAACAGGCTGACCTCTCCACTGCACACAAACTGAAGGGAAATTCTTCGATCTCAACTGACGAACCTACCGATCTAGAATAGCTACCGGCTCCTCCTCGTAGGTCAAGTCCTTGTCCAACTGGACAATGCTGAAGTCTAACACGTAGGATGGATCGCCGTGATACTTTCGAAGCATGGACACATGGAACACTAGATGCACTGCTGATAAACTCGGTGGCAACGCAAGTCTATAAGCCACCACTCCCACTCGATCAAGAATCTCAAAAGGACCGATGGATCTAGGGCTTAGCTTGCCCTTCTTCTCAAATCTCATCACGCCCTTCATGGGCGACACCCGAAGCAACACTCGCTCTCCGACCATGAATGCCGCATCACGAACCTTACAGTCGGCAAAACTCTTTTGCCTGGACTGAGCTGTACGAAGCCTATCCTGAATGATCTTGACCTTGTCCAAGGCATCCTGTACCAAATCCGTACCCAATAATCGAGCCTCCCCCGGCTCAAACCACCCAACTGGCGATCGACACCGTCTAC
Source organism: Nicotiana attenuata (assembly GCF_001879085.1). Lineage (NCBI taxonomy): Eukaryota > Viridiplantae > Streptophyta > Magnoliopsida > Solanales > Solanaceae > Nicotiana > Nicotiana attenuata. Next base: position 89,338 of record NW_017670264.1, on the reverse strand, counting down.
CATATAATGCCTCATAGGGAGCCATTTGGATGCTCGACTGGTAGCTGTTGTTGTAGGCAAACTCCGCTAATGGCAAGAACTGATCCCACGAACCTCCAAAGTCAATAACACATGCTTGGAGCATATCCTCTGATAACTAGGGATTCTAGTTTATTTTATACTCCTTTATGCTTGAGTTTTGGATTAAAAATGTATACAAGTAATCCCGAAAGCTTATATGTTGTGCTTGTTTCAAGTGTTTGGTCAAAAAGTGACAAGAAGTCAAAACCAGCTCAAAAAGGAGTGAAACCTGCACAAGTGCCAAGGACAAGTCAAAGCACCGCTGCAGCATAAAATCCATTGCGGCTGCAACAGATCCACCGCGGCCGCAATCCATTTAGTGCAGTCCGCAGTGGCAAAGATCAGAGAGGATGCTATTTTGGAAATTCGAGCAATGCGGTCCGCGGTCGATTCTTCGCGGCCGCGGTAGCCTCATCGCGGCCGCACTCCATTTCTTGCGGTCCATGGAGAAGGGATTCAGAGAATGTGAAGTTTGGAAGATTCAAGACATCGCGACCGCATTCCATTTCTCGCGGTCCGCGCAGAAGCCACGACGGCTGCGGTCCATTTATTGCGGTCCGTGGTGGCTGGATTCAGAGAACAGACAATTAAAGCTAAATGCCCCATCGCGGCCGCGCTCCATTTCTTGCGGACCGCGATACCTCCGTCAGGGGTATTTTTGTCCAAAAAATTCGACCTAGTATAAATACATTTTTTCAGATTTTTAGGGTATCTTTATCTTTGCTGAGCACGTGAACGGCGGTTTTAGTCTATTTTGAATAATTTTATAGCTGGTTAACATTGAATCTTCAAAACTTAGCTTGTAATTATATTTTAGGGGTTGTTCTTCATCTAAATATCTGATTTCTTCTATTATTATGAGTAGCTAGACCCATTAGCTAGGGTTGTGGCTCAACCCTAGTATGGGTATTTGATGGGTCTTTTGTTTTAAGGCTTAGATGTTTATGGTTGGTTGAAATTTGTACTGATTTGTGTGTTCCATGTTGAATTAGTGGTTGCAAACACTAATTTGTGCCTATTGGACTTGTGCTCTTCTTGAGAAAGAGAGCTCGAGTCTAGGAAAATCAGTTCAACAAGGAATTGGGGTGTATTCAAGAGATTGATAGCCCCAATTAAAGGGTTAAATCTAGAGATAGCAATACTCGACTTGAGCCTATATTGCTTGCACAATTTTGACACCCAATTGGTCTTGAGAAAGTCAATTAGGGCAAAGTCACTCAAGCTACCGAGAGGTATAGAGTGAGTAGTGTCGTGCATTGGCTATATCGCGATCCCAAACATAACAACTTTGCATTAGGCTTTAGAACCCGTCAAGTATTCACCTAGGAGAAAGTCACTTCCCTAGTGCCTCGTTAACCATTTAGAAAACCTTTCAAGCATTAATACTTAGCTTAATTTCGCATATCATTAGCATAAAATTAGAAGTGACAAACAAACAAATATGATTGGAAGTGTAACCAAGAGCACTATGCACTAATTAGATAGAAATCCAACTCCAAACTTTGTTGTAGATCCCTGTGGATTCGATCCCGACCTTCTCGGGTAAAAGCTGCATCGACCGCTCTTGCCACTTTGTAGTAGTGTAGGGTTGGAGTCGATCACCTTTTTAGCGCCATTGCCGGGGAGCTAACGGTTTTGGTTATCTATCTAAATAGTTTTGTGTATTGTTTTTCTTTCCTTCTGTGATACTAATTTGTGTGTGACGCCAATTCAGGTACAAAATGGCGGCAAACAACAACAATGACCCTCTTGGAAACGTGGTCCTGGGGGAGGAGGTTGATGATAACGGTGAAGATGAGGTGCCTCTTGTACCTCAAGGACAAAGGAGAGGCCGACAGGCTAATGATAATAATATTCCAGACCCTCCCCCGCCACCTCCCAGAGTTGTACCTCGAGTGCTTCCCAACCAAGGATATGCTAGTGCAATTGTCCCACCCCGGATCCGGGCGGGCAATTTTCAAATTACCAACGTGATGTTGACATTGTTGGAGCAGCGAGGGTATTTCACGGGTGCTCCCCATCAAAATTCTTACAAGCACCTTAAAGGATTTGTCAATACATGTTGGGGGAGAAAGCAAACGAATGTGTCCGAGGATGCCTTGCAGTTGAGATTATTTCCTTTCTCTCTTCGAGGGAAAGCATTGGATTGGCTGGAGAGACTTCCCAACCACTCCATCCATACATGGGATGAGTTTGCGGATAAATTCATTGCAAAGATTTTCTCGCCGGGTCACATGGCAACCTTGAGGGATAAAATCTTAGCTTTCAAACAGGAGCCCAACGAACTACTGCATGAGATATGGGAAAGATACCGGACTATGCTGAAGGAATGCCCAAATAATGATATGACTGAGGCAATGATACAATAGACATTCTACCGAGGCATTAACACAACAAATCAGTGCATAGTGAACCAACTCGCTGGGGGCAACTTCATGAACACACCGTATGATCAAGCTTGTGAGATACTGGATGAGATGGCGGACACTTCTTCTGCTTGGCAAAGTCGAGCCAATGTGCCACAGGGTGACCCCACGGTCATTCACTTGCACAAAGAGTTCCATGATCATGGGCAGGCAATAGGAGAACTTACAACAATTATGAACCAGCTAGCAAAGGCACAATTACAATAGGTTCAAACTCCACGAAAAATAAATGCTATGGAGGGTGTCAACATGTTAGTGAACAAAAGAAGACAAAGAGGGCAATAGAACCAAGGGAATTCGGATCAATATGACCAAGATAGTGGTGGGTTCCGAGATGATGGGTACGATGAGCAGAATGAAGAAGTGTAATACGTGAACAACTATCAAGGCCAAAGGGGCAATTCTTCTAACCAACAGCAACAATGGAGATCCCCAGGCAATTGGGGAAATCAACAACAATAAGGGAACAACAATTGGGGGAACAACAACCAAAATCCAAATTGGGGCAACCAGAACAATAATCAGAACAATCAGGGTAATTTGGGTAACAACAACAACAACTGGGGTGGAAACAACAATCAGGGAGGTTGGAACAATAGCAATCAAGGAAATCGGGGGCAAGGCTTTCAAAGGCCCCCAATGTATCAACAACTGAACAATCCACCCCCATTTCCATCCCAAGGTCCTAGTTCATCCAACAATGAAATGGGGAGAATCGAAATGATGTTTGAACAGATGATGAAAAAGAATGCTGACTCCGATGCTCAGTTGGCATCCCACAATACTTCAATCAGAAACTTGGAGGTTCAATTAGGCCAAATATCACAATCCTTGAATACTCGCCCCAAGGGGGCTCTACCTAGTGATACGGTAGTCAACCCGAAGGGTGGGAACAATACCGGGCATGCAATGACGGTAACTACAAGAAGTGGACGAGGCGGTGATGTGAATGCCTCCAAACAAAAAAAAATTTGAGTGATGAGGTTGAGTTGCAAGATGATGAAATCCCTTTGGTGGTTGAGAATGTGATTGATGAGAACTTGAATGAAGAAGTGAGGATTGATATCAAAGATACCGAGGTGGAAACTCAGAATGACGTGAACCCGTCTGGGAACATGTAATAGACATGCCGGAAACGGTTGTGCCTAACGCTAAGGCTCCTTTGCCAAGGCCACCTCCACCTTATCCTCAAAGGCTCACGAAGCAGAAAAATGAGAACCAGTTTAAGAAATTTATTGACATGATGAAAAGCTTATCCATTAATGGCCTTTGGTGGAGGCTTTAAAGCAAATGCCAGGTTACGCCAAATTCATGAAAGACTTGGTGACAAAGAAAAGATCCATGGATTATGAAACTATCAAGATGACCCACCAAGTTAGTGCAATAGTGCACTCAATAGCTCAGAAGCTAGAAGATCCCGGTGCTTTCACCATTCCTTGCACCATTGGGAGTGCAGACTTTGCAAAAGCTCTATGTGATTTGGGGGCAAGTATCAACTTGATGCCCTACTCAGTTTTCAAGACTTTGGGTATTGGGCAACCGAGGCCGACTTCCATGAGATTGCAAATGGCGGATAGAACAATGAAGAGGCTATTGGGTATATTGATGATGTTCTTGTCCGGGTGGGCAAATTTATCTTGCCGGCTGATTTTGTGATTCTCGACTGTGAGGTCGATTTTGAGGTGCCTATAATCTTGGGAAGACCTTTCTTTGCAACTAGGAAGTCCTTAGTTGATGTGGAAGCATGGGAACTCACCTTCCGGGTAGGTGATGAAAAAGTGGTCTTTCATGTGTGTAAGTCAATGAAGCAGCCCAATTGTACTGAAGTGTGCTGTTTGTGATCTTGTCACGACAGTGATAATTGATGATACTAGTGCAACGATCAATGTGGAGGACCCTCTAGAGGCGGTATTGTTGAATCTTGATGTAAATGAAGATGAAGGCCGGGTGGAGTGTGTTAAAGCTTTACATGGAATAGGCTCTTACTCTTATGAGCCTCGGAAGCTCTCTTTGGATCTTGAGAATAGGAAGACTCCACCAACAAAGCCCTCAATCGAGGAACCTCCCGTGTTAGAGTTAAAGTCGTTGCCTCCACACCTCAGGTATGAATTCTTAGGCCCTAGTTCAACTTTGCCAGTTATTCTTTCCTCTTGTCTTACTAACATGCAGGTAGATGCCACATTGGCAGTGCTCCAAAAACGGAAGAAGGCAATTGGATGGACTTTAGCTGATATTCAAGTGATAAGCCCCGCCTTTTGTGTGCACAAGATTATTCTTGAAGATGATGCAAAGCCCTCCTTGGAACATCAAAGGAGGTTGAACGAGGCAATGCATGAAGTTGTGAAAAAGGAGGTGATCAAGTGGTTGGATGTCGGGGTTGTGTACCCCATCTCTGATAGTTCTTGGACTTCGCCGGTGTAATATGTGCCGAAGAAGGATGGTATGACCGTGGTTACCAATGCGCAAAATGAGTTAATTCCTACCAGGACTGTCACCGGATGGAGGTTGTGTATGGATTACCGCAAGTTGAACAAAGTGACGCGCAAAGATCACTTTCCATTGCCTTTTCTTGACCTAATGCTAGATAGACTTGCTGGGTGATGACGTCCAAATCCACTACTAAAAAGTAAATGGACACGGTCGCATGCAATATAATTTACCCAACTATGAGTCGGGGTCGAATCCCACAGAGAACAATATGTAGGCGATTAGGAATGTAAGAGAATTATCACTTGTTATGCAGTGCCAAACACTTAGAATTGATTTGAGAAAATGTTTATAACTAAATACGAAAATGTAAACTAACCTAGAAAGCAAGTAAAATGATCAATGGCTACAAGTATGGTTGCATCGGGAATTACACTCAAGTAACGATCCAATGTATTTCACGATTTTACAAATATGAGCGAGTTTATGTTAATTAGCCACGGGTAATAATTCTATATTAGCTTCTTCCGAAGACTAACAAGACTTCCTAATTGAATTATCCCTAAAACAATTAAGAGATTAAGCACTCCCGGATATGGCTAGAAGTAGTTCAATCTTATCCCTAGGTAGAATCTATAAAATGAGGGTTAACGCCTCAAGTTCTTGTTAATTAATCTTTCCCAACCCCAAATTATCTTTTCCAAAATTAATTCGGAGTTAATGGGCGAGTCCTAGGGTTAGCTAATCCCTTTGGAAACATTAAAGAATAAGAATAATTAAAGTAACAATAACTCACTTCATAAAAGGATAAAAATCATTCAATACATAAGCACAACAAGGTATTTAATCCACACTTTAAACAAGATTCAAGTGTTGGATTAAATACTACACACTTAGATATACAATACAAAGCAAGGAAATGAAGAAATAAACATAAATGGGTAAGAAATCCTTAACCACAAGCTTCAAATCTTCAAGACCCAAGTGTGTGTGCAAAACCCTAGCTTCCACCTTGTTCTCTCTAAGATTAAGAACTCAAAAATATGCTAAAGATGTCCAGATATGTCCAAAGATGTTTTACAAATGAGCCAAGTTGGGTATTAAATGGTTTGGGGCCAAAAAATGTGAAATTCCAGAATTGCCCAGGTCTGATGCTCGATTCTCGCAATTGCGAACAAAGGTTCGCAATTCCCAAACTATGCCTATACTGCTTCCCTTCGCATTTGCGATGAATGCTTCGCATTTGCGAAGGTTGACTGCTTGAGTTGACTTCACATTTGCAAATTCTTCTTCGCATTTGCGAAGACTGCCTAAATCAATATGCTTCGCAATTCCCAGGATCTCCTCGCAATACCAAAGTCTGTCATCTTCGCATTTCCCAAGCTTTTGTTGCAATTGCGACAACTGAGGGCATTGCCCAGTTTTTCTTCTTTTTAGATTCTTTTTGACTCGTTTCACTTGGTTTCTTCAACATCACTTCTAAATCACATAGAACCTGTAGTATAGAAGTAAGTTGCATTAAACACGTGATTTTATCACTCAAACATAGCAACAATATAGATTTAAAGACAAGATAAGTTAGTAAAATACCAACTTATCAAACCCCCAAACTTAAACTATTGCTTGTCCTCAAGCAATGAAAGCGACAAAATCTCTTCCCAAGTATTTAACTCAACATTATATCCTTTTCATGCCAAGCCAAAAAGGTCTACTTTAAGCACAAACGCATGACTTCGATTGGTACCAACAATTACTCCAAAGCATATGAACTATCAAGCACTTCTCATGAACTTCATTATACTTCAAGTGCTCAAACATTAATGCAAATCAAAGTAGCGATCAAGTCATGACACTAAAGCTTCAAAATTTGCCTCTCTATCACAATCAACTTTCTTTGGTCATTCCTTCCAATTGAAAATGGGATTAAATTCACAACTCAAATTTCATGTGCCCTCACATTTAAGAGAGAATCCCACACTCATAAATCTTAATTCAAAACAAGAATGGGATATCAAATGGAAAGAATTAACTCTCTCTCAAAAAGATGTTCAAATGCATACAAGTACTACCATAGGCTTGCCCTTCATGTATTCCTCCACTAATGTAGACAACTTTGTTCAAAATCAATTAGGACTTAAAGGGTTGTAGTTTAGGCTTTTGGTTAAGGTAGGGCACAATTTGGTTAGAGTGACTCAAAACCTCCCCAAGCACTACAAATTTACAATCAAAGTCCACTTCCTTCGAAAACATCCTCCATCCTTTCTTCACTTTTCATTCCACACCTAGTCTTCCTTTATTCACAATTTCATATAATTTTATTCTATTTTTTTTTCTTTTCAAAATCAAGGAAGGTTTCATTTTTTTTCTCTACCTTCCACGTTTTTAAGCAACTCCATATCACAACTTTTCCAACATTCACTCCCAAACTTAGGCTTTTAGCCTATGTTTACACTTTCAAAGTACTTAGGGAGGTAGGGTGCCAAAAGCTAGATCAATACAGAACAAAGGATTAAAGTTTGTAACATGGTTGCCAAAGAATAAGGTTAAAGGCTCAAAATGGGTTGACTAGGGTAAATATTCAAGGGTAGGAAATTTAAGGCACAATTGCGGTACAAGGAAGGCCTAATATCATTTTTCAAACCAAGTTAGTCTATAATTTCGCTTTGAAGCACATTCCGGGCAAGTTCTAGACTACAAGTAATGCAAAAGAACTCACAATATATCTCTCCACACATGGCACAGAACACTCAAGTGGAATACAAATCCAAAATCCAATTGAAACCAATGACTCAAAGAGGTTACATATAGCATAGGAAGCTATTTAGTGAATTAAAGAGCCAACATTTGAGTCTAAAAGTCATGACCTCTTTACTTCAATTATTTTTCTTTTTCAACAACCAAGAATTCATATGCCGAGGTTTAAATTATGTTTGTACCAAGCAAGCCACAACTTGGTCAATGGGCACAAACTCCAACCCAAACCATTTATTCTTCCTAATATTAACATAGCTATATTTAAACTTACAAGACTAATTCCCTTAAGAAAGTTGTCTATCTATCCATCATCGGGAAAAGTCGACAATAATTTTCTACAATTACCCGGTTCAAGAAGAAAAATGGCATCCTTGGAAAAAGAACCGTGGTATAAAGAAAACCAAGGATATTGCCACTAACATTAAACATACTATAAAAAAAATTTAGAAGCTAATAAAAATCAAGTAACTAAAACATAATATATATATATATATATATATATATATATATATATATATANCCAGCTACCAGCTCGCGAATCACTCGCATATCCTCACTCAGCATAGCAAATGGTCCTCCTGCAGAGGATGATGGCTGACTACTCGGATCAACCTGAGAAAAAGAAACCACCTTTCTCTTTTTGCTCTTCACAGCGCCGTCCTCTCCTCTCTTTTTCAATGGATTTAGAGGCTTTCCCGGCTCTATCCAATTGTCCCCTGGAGCCTCTTCCACACCGGCAAGCTGGCACAGCTCAGTGATAAGCGATGGGAATAACAATGATGGACCATTCTGCATACGATACTCCCTTAGTTCATTGATGAAGATTTCACCAACATTCAGCCGAATACCATCAAAGATGCAGGCTATCATCTGAGCTCTTGTGACCGGTACATTCCATATGTTTGACACAGGCGAGATACGACTGCATATGATGGCCAGCCATATCTTTGCTTCGGCAGTGAACTCTATTGATGTGATCCCTCTCTTCTCAGCGGCCCATGGAACATCTGCGCCCGGGCATAATTTGGAAACCAACCACTCCCCAGAAGCACAGCCTTTTTCCCTGAATGGGGCCATGTCGTGGTTTGGCAGATGATAGAAGTCATTCGCAGTTTCAGCCCCAAAGTGCACCATTTTGCCTCGAATTCTCATCTTGGGCTTTTTTAGCTTGATGGATGGGAGTTTGGCATAAAATTCCCTCACCCATTGCTCATTTGCTCGGCAAGGTTGAGGGGCAAAATAGTTCCATCCCATGGCCATTAGCCTTTGATAGAACTCGGGAAGACGTTCCTGGACATCGTCCATCAGTATACCTCTTTCTGGGAGCACCTTCTTCGAGATCAGGTTTTCAAAGTACCGTTCTTGACATTCCAATGACAAGAACTGTGTTGGTCAAAATTTTGCTCAGCTTCTAAGGGGTTGTCATTTGCGGATCCTTCAGAGTTAGAGCTCATTTTCCAATTATAGTACCTGTCAACAAAGGATAGGAGTGAAAATATGGTATGGCTATGAAGAATAGTGCAAAATGAATCAAATATTCCAAAGGAATGATCGGACAGTCGAAACTCAGACTTAGAAATTTTTTTAGGATTTTTAGATTTTCAATTGTTAGCTCTCTGATGTCGCAATTCCCAAAGAATCTTCGCAATTGCAAAGATATCAGGAGACCCCAGTTATGGGAATTGCGAAGCTATCTTCGTAATTGCGAAGGACTTAGAGATGCCCAGGTTTGGGAATTGCGAAGAAAACTTGGGAAATGCGAAGGTCTTAGGAAAGGCATTTTTCGCAATTGCGATGGAATCTTCGCAAATGCGAAGTTGCAAATGCGAAGAGGCCATCGCAATTGCGAGCCTTCGTCCCCAGTCAAGCTTTTCTAGAGACAACAGTACCAAGCCCTAAAATTTTGCAATCCAAGTCATTTTTTGTGAACTCAATCATCGTTCAAACACAAATCATGCACTAGACCTCACAAACAACCATAAATCAAAAACAATATCGATGTTTCGGCCAAGAATCTCATTCGGGCCTTTCATCGATCACATAAAAAGCATAAAAAATTCACTTCTATTTGACAAGCTTTGGGTACTCAGACTTCCCCAAATTTTTAGCAATGAACATAATCACACACTCTCAACCAACCTCACCCAGAAATCGATGTAAGATTTGACAAATTTTTTAACATTTTCGGGCAAAGAATGATGCCCATTTGGACTCTAGGGTTGCAGATAATCAAGAAGAATAAAGGAGAAGATGAAGACGAAGAAGAAGAAGAAGAAAGAGTGATTAAGATTTCGTACCTGGATCCTTGCAATTAGGAGTGAGAGTTGAAGGAGTTTTAGTGAGAGTGAGGGAGATAAAAGTTTGAGAGCCTTAGAATTTCTTTTCTTCAATTTCGTTCAAAATGAGTGCAAGACCCAGTTTTACCTCTCTGATATCGCAATTGCGACACAGCCTTCGCAATTGCGAAGGTCAATTAAACCTGCTGTTGTCGCAATTGCGATAGAATTTTGGGAATTGCGACTTGAAAACTTTCGCAAATGCAAAATTATCTTCACAAATGCGAAAACTGCCCCTGCAATTTTCATCAGCTACTGCCTCACATGCTCTCCGTCTCCCCGACCTACTCAAATCAACTCCAAAAATTATGAAACTTGGCAGATTAGTCAAAAATAATATACTAAGCTATTCTAAAAAGGAAAATTTCAAAAACAACCAAAAATTTTAAACACGATGGGTTGCCTCCCACCAAGCTCCGCATTTAACGTCGTGGCACGACTCAAGTCAACTTTATCACTTTTCTCGCCACTTGGACAATATGAACTGGGCACCTAGCTTGGAATCAAGCTTGTGACCACGAGCGATAGGGGGTGGTAAGTTGATGATCAAGCCAAGCCTTAATTTCTTCATTTTGCACTTCTTGGCTTTCATTTGAGGAATGTCATTTTGCCTTTCCCTCAAATTGTAAGATGTATGGTTGTTGCCTTTCCTCCTCGCAATCCCTCATTGACTCGTGTAGTTCAATTCCCATATCACCACACAATCCCAATGTTGAAAAATGCTTGGAATGTGACTTCAAACCTCCAACTTGCAATTTTTCACGGATTTTGACATCCTCTTTTTCCCCCGAACTAGAGTCAATTTCAACCAAATTTTCATTTACTTCGGATGACTCTAATTCCATATTTTTCTTGGCATCACTAACACTCATGGAGTCGGTTGGCGGATGTTCAATTCTTGATTCCTCAAAGTAGAGCTAACTTTCTTCCTCGAAATCGGACTCTTCTTGACTTCCTTCCACACTCTCAAGTTGGTGTGCATAGTGAGCCTCGACCAATATTTTAATTTGCTCTTCCAAAGTGTGGATATGTTCATCATTGTAAGCCAAGCCTTGTTTCAAGTCCTCGAGTGCAAAGTTGTGCTTCTCCTCATTTGCAAGAATGGTCTCCAACATGAGCATTATCTTCTCATCTTGAGCATTTGAGAGTTCTTCTTGGTTTTGATCAAGCGCCAAGGAAGGATTTTTGGCTTCCACATCTAAGAAAAATTCTTGGCTCTCATTAACTTCCGAGGCTTTGTGGACCTCTAAAGCTTCAAGCATTTTTCCCATTTGTGAGTGCAACCTTGCAAGTGCCAAGTCATTTTGGAGACTATTTTCCAAAAGCTCCTCCAAGGCACTTTGTTCTTTGTTTCCTCCTTCAATTAGGCACTCCAACATGAGCTTGAACTCTCCATTTTGGCCATGCTCAACTTCTTCCACTTCCATAGCCCTAAAATTTTCATCACAAAAAGTAGAATCATCATAGTGGGGGCTTGGGAAAGGGAAGGACAAATAAGCACAATCATCCCAATGACCATTTTGAAAACCACACTTATCACAAATACTCCACTCATGGGTTTGAGATTGTGCGCACAATCCACCCCCGGGAGAATTTAAACAATTTTGCCAAGAGTGTGGTCCTCCACAATAAGGACAAGGGTCATCAAAGTATGAACAACTACCATCCGACCAATTTTCATTATATGATGCCATTTTTTTCAAAAATAAGAAAATAAACAAGAAACAAACAAGAAAAAAAGACCAAGGTAAGAAAAATAATTACACAACTATTCACAAGTTTGGACCAAAGCACTTACGCTTATTTCTCAAACAACCTAAATTACGCCAAATTTCTCCCCGGCAACGGCGCCAATTTTGATGATGTCCAAATCCACTACTAAAAAGTAAATGGACACGGTCGCGTGCAATATAATTTATCCAACTATGAGTCGGGGTCGAATCCCACAGAGAACAATATGTAGGCAATTAGGAATGTAAGAGAATTATCACTTGTTATGCAGTGCCAAACACTTAGAATTGATTTGAGAAAATATTTATAACTAAATGCAAAAATGTAAACTAACCTAGAAAGCAAGTAAAATGTTCAATGGCTACAAGTATGGTTGCATCGGGAATTACACTCAAGTAACGATCCAATGTATTTCACGATTTTACAAATATGAGCAAGTTTATGTTAAGTAGCCACGGGTAATAATTCTATATTAGCTTCTTCCGAAGACTAACAAGACTTCCTAATTGAATTATCCCTAAAACAATTAAGAGATTAAGCACTCCCGGATATGGCTACAAGTAGTTCAATCCTATCCCTAGGTAGAATCTATAAAATGAGGGTTAACGCCTCAAGTTCTTGTTAATTAATCTTTTCCAACCCCAAATTATCTTTTCCAAAATTAATTCGGAGTTAATGGGCGAGTCCTAGGGTTAGCTAATCCATTTGGAAACATTAAAGAACAAGAATAATTAAAGTAACAATAACTCACTTCATAAAAGGATAAAAATCATTCAATACATAAGCACAACAAGGTATTTAATCCACACTTTAAACAAGAATATTTCCATAAACAAGATTCAAGTGTTGGATAAAATACTACACACTTAGATATACAATACAAAGCAAGGAAATGAAGAAATAAACATAAATGGGTAAGAAATTCTTAACCACAAGCTTCAAATCTTCAAGACCCAAGTGTGTGTGCAAAACCCTAGCTTCCACCTTGTTCTCTCTAAGATTAAGAACTCAAAAATATGCTAAAGATGTCCATATATGTCCAAAGATGTTTTACAAATGAGCCAAGTCGGGTATTAAATGGTTTGGGGCCAAAAAATGTGAAATTCCAGAATTGCCCAGGTCTGATGCTCGATTCTCGCAATTGCGAACAAAGGTTCGCAATTCCCAAACTATGCCTATGCTGCTTCCCTTCGCATTTGCGAAGGTTGACTGCTTGAGTTGACTTTGCATTTGCGAAGTCTTCTTCGCATTTGCAAAGACTGCCTAAATCAACATGCTTTGTAATTCCCAGGATCTCCTCGTAATACCCAAGTCTGTCATCTTCGCATTTCCCAAGCTTTTGTGGCAATTGCGACCACTGAGGGTATTGCCCAGTTTTTCTTCTTTTTAGCTTCTTTTTGACTCGTTTCACTCGGTTTCTTCAACATCACTTCTAAATCACATAGAACCTGTAGTATAGAAGTAAGTGGCATTAGACACGTGATTTTATCACTCAAACATAGCAACAATATGGATTTGCAGACAAGATAAGTTGGTAAAATACCAACTTATCACTAGGCGTGCCTTCTATTGTTTCTTGGATGGGTATTCTAGGTACAACCAAATTTTGATTGCTCCGGAAGATCAGGAGAAGACCACGTTCACTTGCCCATATGGTACCTTTGCCTTTTCTAGGATTCCATTTGGGTTGTGTAATGCACCGGCTACATTCCAGCGGTGTATGATGGCCATATTTACCGACATGGTGGAGGACATTTTGGAGGTGTTCATGGACGACTTCAGTGTTGTGGGTGACTCATTTGATGAATGCTTGAAGAATCTTGATAGGGTGTTGGCCCGGTGTGAAGAAACCAATCTTGTGCTCAACTGGGAAAAATGTCACTTCATGGTTGAGGAGGGCATAGTCCTTGGCTATAAAATCTCAAAGCACGGTATAGAGGTGGACAAAGCTAAAATTGAAGTAATTTCAAGGCTCCCTCCCCCTACTTCAGTCAAGGGGGTTAGAAGTTTTCTTGGGCATGCGGGGTTCTACCGGAGATTTATCAAGGACTTTTCGAAGGTAGTGAATCCTTTGTGCAAACTTTTGGAAAAGGATGCAAAGTTCGTGTTCAATGAGGAATGCATGACAGATTTTGAACTCCTCAAGTACAAGTTGACCACTACTCCTATTATTACCGCACCCAATTGGAGCTTGCCTTTTGAGCTCGTGTGTGACGCGAGTGATGTTGTGGTTAGAGCGGACTTGGGTCAAAGAGTGAATAAAATGTTTCACCCGGTGTATTATGCGAGCAAGAAAATGAATGATGCTCAAGTGAATTACACGGTGACTGAAAAAGAGTTATTGGCTATTGTGTTCTCAATGGAGAAATTTCGGCCGTATCTCATGGACGCCAAGTCATAGTTCATACCGATCATGCCACATTCCGATACTTGATGACGAAGAAGGATTCCAAAGCTAGGCTGATACGATGGGTCTTGTTACTTCAAGAGTTTGATTTGGAGATTGTGGACCGAAAAGGTTGTAAAAACCAAGTGGCGGACACTTGTCCCGATTGGAGGAGCAGGGGAGGCCTCATGATGGCCTAGAGATCAATGATTCATTTCTCGATGAGCAACTTCTTTCTGTGTAGGTGAATGGTATGCCATGGTTTGCGGACGTTGCTAATTTCCTTGTGACCGGTATTATCCCGTGTGAGCTCTCTTCTAACCAAAGGAAGAAGCTTAAACGGGATAGTTTGGACTACTATTGGGATTAGCCGTACTTGTTCAAGATCTGCACTGACGGTGTGATCCGAAGATGTGTCCCGGAGTAGGAGCAATTGAGTATTCTAGAGGCTTGTCATTCCTCTCCCTATGGTGGTCATCATGGTGGGGCGAGGACAGCTTCAAAGGTTCTTAGTTGTGGGTTTTACTGGCCAACTTTGTACAAGGATGCAAGTGAACTTGTGAAGAGATGCGACGAATGTCAAAGAGCGGGTGGAATTTCGAAGAAGGATGAGATGCCTCTCAACACTATTCTCGAAGTTGATATTTTTGATGTGTGGGGCATTGATCTCATGGGCCCGTTTGTTAGTTCATGTGGCAACACATACATTCTAGTGGCAGTTGACTATGTTTCTAAGTGGGTTGAGGCCGTGGCTTTACCCAATAATGAGGCTCGGAGTGTTGTTGCGTTTCTCAAGAAGAGTATGTTTACTAGGTTTGGCACTCCTCGAGCAATCATAAGTGATGGAGGGTCTCATTTTTGCAATAGATCTTTTGACACTTTGCTTGCAAAGTACGGTATCAATCACAAAGTTTCTACTCCTTATCATCCTCAGGCGAGTGGCCAAGTTGAAGTCTCAAACAGGGAAATTAAGAGTACATTGTCAAAGACGGTCAATGCAAATAGGACAGATTGGTCAAAGAAATTGGATGATGCTCTATGGGCTTATAGGACTGCTTACAAGACTCCGATTGGTATGTCTCCGTACCGATTGGTGTTTGGGAAAGCTTGCCATCTACCGGTTGAGCTAGAGCACAAGGCCATGTGGGCTTTGAGGAAGCTAAATCTTGAATGGGATGTGGCAGCAAATCTTCGTGAACTTGATGAATTCCGATTTCAATATACTCCAGTTCGTCCTTGTATAAGGACAAGATAAAGTACCTTCATGACAAGTATGCCCGTGGCAAGGAGTTCAAAGTGGGTGATTTGGTTCTCTTGTTCAATTCTCGATTACGTCTGTTTCAGGGAAAGCTTAAGTCGAAATGGAGTAGACCTTTTGAAGTGGTGCCTGTGACTCCGTTTGGTGCACTTGACTTGAAAAACAAAAATGGAGAGATCTTCAGAGTTAATGGGCACAGAGTCAAGCACTATCTTGGCAAGATTGATGACACCCACGTGGTGGCAATGATCCATCTGAAGTGATTTGATGGTAACCTGCGTCGTGTCGCGATGTTAAATCAGGCGCTTCTTGGGAGGCAACCCATGTGTCTTTCTTTTTGTTTTTCTTTGATTTTCTTTCTAGTGTAGGATTTGCTTTTGGACTAACTGGTTATGAGAATGTGTGTAGGGTTGTTCTGATGCAGTGCAGGACCAAATTGAAAAAAAAAATGTTGCACTCTCTGAAGTTTGGACCACTGCCGCATTGCATTTTTCGCGGCCGCGATGGCCTTATCGCGGGGGAAAAAATTTCATTGCGGTCCGCAGTGCTAAATGACCCAAAGTGGAGGTTCTCTGAAGTTTTCACCGCGGTCACAATGCACTTTTTACGGTCCGCGGTGAAGTCGTTGTCGGTGCCTCTTGTGTTTAGTTACCGCGGTCCACGGTGGATTTTTCGCGGCCGCGGTGGGTAAGTAGAGTGGGTCCCAGGTCCTTTTTCTATAAATAGGACCTCAGGCCCCCTTTTACACTTTTTGCTCATTTGCATTCTAAAGAGATAAAGTACTATTCATCACTACCCTAAGTGCAAAAATTCAAACATTGATTCTTAATCAGCTGTATTACATCTCATCTCTGGTACTTCAAATCTTTCCCTAGTCTTTAATTTTGTTTTATTCACTTTTATTTTGTTAGTTCGTACTTCTTCTTCTTCTTCCTTTTTCTTTCAATTTTTAACTTAGGATTACATAATGTTGTTTAGATTAGGGCTAATTATTCAAACATGATGATTAACTACCGAGTGGGTTGATAATATGTTGAGTAAGGCTAATGTGCAAAAATTTGAAAACCTAGGTTTGTTTTGCTGTGTACTGATTATCGCAACCACGGTTGATTTTTCGCGGTCTGCGATGTCTCTCTGCGGCCGCGTTGTGTTTTTCTGCGGTCCGTTGTGGTAAACATCAGAGAGGTTGATTTTAAGGACCGCGGCCATGGTTGATTTTTTGCGGTCCGCGGTGTCTTACCGCGGCCGCACATTAATTTTTTGCGGTCCGCGGTGCCATTTTATGCGGTCCGCGGTGGTGCCTTTGCAGCCGCAATGCTTTTTATGCGGTCAGCGGTCAACTATTTTCATTGACCTTCTTCACTGTTTCTTCTGGTAGTGTGATTCTAACAAACATTAACTGAATTCTCCTTGCAGACAATGGTTAAATCAAGAGGAGGTGGTGAAAAACAGAAAGGAAAAGGAGAGTCCTCCTGGGGTAGGGGACGAGGAGTGATCAAATTGACCCCCCAAGTCCGGAAAGCAATTGGGGAAACCAGAAAACAAATAAAGGCTGCAGATAGAGACGCTTCCCATAGTGACTAAAGTGAGGAACTTGAAGGTGATGTTCGATGGAAAAACAATAAATGAGTACCTGGGCTTTCAGGAGGAAGATGAATCATTATACTTGGAGAAATTGGCACTTAATGAGGCAGCCCGTCCGTGGTTAGCAGAATATCTGGCACTACCGGGCACCACCCGAGCTTGGTTGACACCAGGGGTTCAAATTCTGAGGAAGACTTTAAACTTCGAGGCAAAGGGGTGGGAGACTTTTGTATGCAGCAGGTTGGACCCCACTACCCATGAAAATTCTATGTCGGTCTCTCGGGCGGTATTGGTGGCATCTATTACGACGGGGTACCCGATCAATGTCGGGAATGTTATGTCTAGGGCGATCTCTAGGGTGGTCAATGATGGTGACAGATCATACCCCTTCCCAAATTTTCTTACAATGTATTTTGAAGACCAGGAGGTGGAGAAAAGGAGATTTGACGTGAAGGTGAAACCCAAAATGCCCTTTACCTGGTATAGCCTAACGGCTGATGACAACCCAAAAGCCAAGGATCCTAAAGGCAAAGCCACTACTTCTACTGGCCAGTCTGAAGAGCCAGTAGTAGTAGTCACTTCTTCTCAGCCTCCCTCTGCCTCCCTCTGCCACACGAGATATTTTCCCCGGACCATCTACTTCCACTACTCTAGTTATCCCCTCATCCTCAGCCTACCCATTGACTGCCCAGCGTTTGAGCCAAACACTTTCCAGTATTAACAACTGGATGCAGGCAGCTACTTCTAAGCTGTCTGCGCTTTCTAGCTCGGTAGCAGCCCAGTCCGTACCCCCACAGCCACAGGTTCCAGCTTTAGTGGAGGAGACTCTCAAGGAGCTTTTGGACAACCAGAAGAAGCTCCAGGAGAATCAGCAGTTGATATTGGAGGCTGTAGGTGCTCATGGGAAGGCATTGAAGGAGCTGACAAAGGAGACAAAGAAGCTGAGAAAGACTCGAGCCTCAAAGGAGTCTGTAAAGTAGTTGAGGGTAGAAGTGGAGAATATGAAGGTTGCTAATCATTTGCCATTAGAGCTACTGTTGCATGACCCGCCTCTAGCAGCTCAGACTGAGCCGGAGCAGGAGTTGGAGAGGGCACCAAAGAGACGGAGAGTGATCCCCCAGGCAGTCGATGCAGTGATTGAGTTGGAGGACCCGCAGGGAGGTTCTTCTAGCCAGCCCTAGGTCTCAGAGTAGCCTTAGGTCCCAGTGCAGGCACAGGTTATAGGGATCTAGTCACAGGTTTCCGAGCAGTCAGAGGACCCAGGGACCTAGGCTCATGATCCCATGCAGACGGAGGACCAATAGGGAGTTTTCTTTACTCTCTATCTTTTGTTTTTGCGCTTATTTTTGGCTAGTTAGCATTGAGGACAATGCTAGCTTTTATTTAAGGGGGTAGCCTTATTTTGATGATGTTGGATTGTAAATATGATACTATTTTCGTTTTTATTATGCTTTTTCACTTTTGGTATGCATATAATTTTACCAGTTTATTTCACTTTCGTATTTTGCAACCTTGGTCTGTATATAAAGTTACTTTCTGATGTATATATTCATTCCCTCCTATGTATATTCGTTTAAATCCCCTATTGTACATATTCGGTTTACTTTCCGCATTTTCTTTCATAGCTTCTTACTTCATTTTCGTAGCTTCTTATTTTGAGTTTTGCTTTCAATAAGCCTTTGGTTTTCTTAATGCCACGCTTCTTTCCAAAGGTGGAATTTGTGTGAACCGGGTGGCTCTTCCCGATGATGGATGGCACGACAACCTTCTTAAGGGTTTGAGTCTGTTTTCTTTTTGTTTTTGTGTAAATAGTAGCTAGTGAGTAATAGTGCCTCAGGCAAAGCTTCACTTGGGCCTAACACATTTACCTTTGATCTTATGGTCAAAAACAAATTGGTGTGTATAGGATGGTGATAGTTGTGACCTTGAGACTCTTGTGTTGGCCGATAATCATCAAGTGGTTTTTCGGGACCATTTGTGTTGCTCAAATCTTAGCTAAGGTTGTTGTGGGCCCCCAACTCTGTCTCTTTAGCAATCCTATAGCTTGTGTGGTGAGAATTTGAATTGCAAGTCCAAGTCCCGTGCCATTGAGTCTAGAACTTGCCCTGAATGTTTGTCTAGGCGAAACCCTAAGTGTAGTTTGACTTGAGAAGTGATTATAGGCTCTCCTTGATCCGAATGATATCTTGAAAACATCCATAGCCTACCAATGATAATATCCCTAGTCAACCCCTTTGAGCCATAGCCCTTTTTCTTTCAAAGACCATGTTACAAGCCTTTACCCGTTCTAAAAAGACCCTCTCTTGGCACCCGATCTTTCCTTAGCACATGGCAAAAGCATAAGTTTGGGGGGAGAGACGAGGAACGCAACAAAGTGGTAAAAGGTACAAAAATGAAGAAAATTAAAGGAAAGGCTGTGAAAAAAACAATCAAAAAGCCAAAAAGAATGAACAATGTAGAAGAAATGAAGGGATTCAATAAAAGAAAAGAGATGAAAGGTGTGGAAAGTTTAGAAAGGAGAAAAGGGTTTGAAATGAACAAGAAAGAGTGACAGTGTGTCTCTCTAACCCCTAAGAAAGAAGTAAATGACTCAAAAAGTCAAGAGAATGTGTGCCAAAATGAAGCAAATGAAGTGCTTAAGGGAAGATGAAACCTACTTAGACCAAATATTTCCTATCCTGAACCAAAAGCCTTCATTGTATCCTCACAAAAGTCCTATATGATCTTGAGTTGAATGAAGCTTACATTAGTGGTGACTCACATAAGGGGCAAGCTTATGGTACTTAGAGCCGGACTTGTGACCTTTCTTTGAGAGAGATGAGTGTGTTTTTCACAATCCTCGTTTTGAGTGCTACAATCTAAAGGTGAGGTCTTGCTTAAGGAAGAGTAAGGAGTATGAGTTTGGGTTCCATAATGACCAAAGTAGTGGAAAGAGTTTCCTTGATGAGTAAGTCAACTCTTGATGCTTTTGTGTCGCACTAAAACCATGGTGTTTAAAAGGTTGAATGTTGTTATTGATTCATTTGAATTAAGGGAAATTGTTAGTCCCAATTGATGCTAGATGAGGTCACTTTAGGTCAGCTGAATTTTCTTGGTTTTATTCCTAAGGAGGTGGGACTTATTTTGTTTGCTTGAGGACAAGCAAAAGCTTAAGTTTGGGGGAGTTGATAACTAGGGATTCTAGTTTATTTTATACTCCTTTATGCTTGAGTTTTGGATTAAAAATGTATACGAGTAATCCTGAAAGCTTATATGTTGTGCTTGTTTGCAGTGTTTGGTCAAAAAAGTGACAAGAAGTCAAAACCAGCTCAAAAAGGAGTGAAACCTGCACAAGCGCCAAGGACAAGTCAAAGCACCGCTGCAGCATAAAATCCATTGCGGCTGTAACAGATCCACCGCGGCCGCAGTCCATTTAGTGCGGTCCACAGTGGCAAAGATCAGAGAGGATGCTATTTCGGAAGTTCGAGCAACGCGGTCCGCGGTCGATTCTTCGCGACCGCGGTAGCCTCATCGCGGCCGCACTCTATTTCTCGCGGTCCGTGGAGAAGGGATTCAGAGAATGTGATGTTTGGAAGATTCAAGACATCGCGGCCGCATTCCATTTCTCGCGGTCCGCGGTGAAGCCACCGCGGCCGCGATCCATTTATTGCGGTCCGCGGTGGCTGGATTTAGAGAACAGAAAATTGAAGCTAAAAGCTCCATCACGGCCGCGCTCCATTTCTTGCGGACCGCGATACCTCCGTCAGGGGTATTTTTGTCCAGAAAATTCGGCCTTGTATTTGTACTTCTTTTTCAGATTTTTAGGGTATCTTTATCTTAGCTGAGCATGTGAACGGTGGTTTTTTAGTCTATTTTGAGTAATTTTATAGCTGGTTTAACATTGAATCTTCAAATCTTAGCTTGTAATTATATTTTATGGGTTGTTCTTCATCTAAATATCTGATTTCTTCTATTATTATGAGTAGCTAGACCCATTAGCTAGGGTTGTGGCTCAACCCTAGTGTGGGTATTTGATGGGTCTTTTGTTTTAAGGCTTAGATGTTTATAGGTGGTTGATATTTGTACTGATTTGTGTGTTCCATGTTGAATTAGTGGTTGCAAACACTAATTTATGCCTATTGGACTTGTGCTCTTCTTGAGAAAGAGAGATTGAGTCTAGGAAAATCAGTTCAACAAGGAATTGGGGCGTATTTAAGAGATTGATAGCCCCAATTAATGGGTTAAATCTAGAGATAGCAATACCCGACTTGAGCCTATATTGCTTGCACAATTTTGACATCCAATTGGTCTTGAGAAAGTCAATTGGGGCAAAGTCACTCAAGCTACCGAGAGGTATAGAGTGAGTAGTGTCGTGCATTGGCTATATCGCGATCCCAAACATAACAACTTTGCCTTAGGCTTTAGAACCCGTCAAGTATTCACCTAGGAGAAAGTCACTTCCCTAGTGCCTCGTTAACCATTTAGAAAACCTTTGAAGCATTCACACTTAGCTTAATTTCGCATATCATTAGCATAAATTTAGAAGTGACAAACAAACAAATATGATTGGAAGTGTAATCAAGAGCACTACGCACTGCTAGATTAGATAGAAATCCAACTCCAAACATTGTTGTAGCTCCCTGTGGATTCGATCCCGACCTTCTCGGGTAAAAGTTGCATCGACCGCTCTTGCCACTTTAAAGTGGTGTAGGGTTGGAGCCGATCATCCTCCAAAATTTGAATAGTACACTCGGACTGTCCGTCCGTGAGGATGAAATGTTGTGCTCAACTCGACCCAAGTACCCAACTCACGCTGAACTGCCCTCCAGAAATGCGAGGCAAACTGCGTACCTCGGTCAGATATAATAGACACGTGCACACCATGAAGACGAACAAAATCCCGGATATAAATCTCCGCCAACCGCTCAAAAGAATAGGAAACTGCCACAGGAATGAAATACGCTGACTTAGTTAACCTATCCATAATAACCCACACTGCGTCGAACTTNGGTTATGATTTTCCCCTATTGATGGAATCCCTTCCTGTTATGTTTTCACATTGAATTGCCTAATCGTCTCTGTCAATCATGAGCACTCTTATTATCGCAAATCTCTCCCGACTAATCACGACAATTTACTAGATGCACTCTCCCGAGTTACGCTAGCTGTCTTTGTTTATTACAACTCACTTTAGATTGCACCCAAGGCTTCGTTATCCCTAATCTCGCCATTAAAACCTCGGTTATTGATCCCTCACATACTTTGGGAGCGGTGTTGTTCAAAAATGACCTAAATATGCACTCTCTCCCGAGTTATGCACACTAAATAGGCACAGCTAATTGAGGTTCCTATCAATTAACTACAACAAGAACGTAGTTGAACAAACAGAGATTAAACTGGGTAAACTATATTAACATAACAAGACGTTCATCCTTCAATAGGTTCCATCAAAACCTTAGACTAGATATTTAGCTACTCATGCTAGTGTTCATCATAACAATATTCAAATTCATCACAAATCGTAAAAAACAAAAGGTTTCATCGGTTCCACTCAAAAACCAAACCACGACCCCACACTTTTGCTTTTGCATAATTTCAATACCATACAAGTGCTCGTTGGGCTGCTTATCGGGCGGATTGGGCGGTTATTTACTCTTAACGGTTTGGCTTATCGTTTATTGGCTTTTAAATGTATTAATCCGCTAACCATCCGATAAGATATCAGGAGGATTGGTATTGGTTTAGCTCTTATCGGGCGGTTTATCGGCCTAATTCAATCTTTATTTTAAATAGAATAGAAATTCTGAATTTGAAACTGAAACTTTTATACATGATTTTAAGAAGCAGAAGATTTCACACTTCTATTTTAGGATTGGAAAAGGCTCACTATGAACTTGGGGACTAATTTGGTACTCAATGAATATGGTGATTGAAGGGTTCATGTCATGCTTGCAGATGCAAACATTCCCTGTAATTTCGGGAATGACCCCAGGAAGCACCTAACAGAGTTGATACAAATAATGATTAATTGAACTACGCTTGAAGATATAAACTGAATAGCTTAAAGTTGTACAGTGTTCTTAGGTTCTCTTTTGCAGATATTATCCAAAAAGAAAATTACCATAGTATTCTATTATGCACTTGATGTAAATGTTATTTGGGTGTGGTCATCTGTTTTCATTTTTATATGGAGCAGTCTATTGATACGTAAAACTCAAAAGGAAGCTGAACACTTCATATGTTGAGCTCGTGCAACCACCCTCTAGTATATATATTCTTAACGGGTTAACGGATTATCCGTTAAAAAATTGAATAATCCACCCCCAAACCGATAAGCCGTTAATAAAAAAATCAATATGTTCCCCGTACATTAAACCGTTAACCCGATACCAATAAGCCATTAAGCTTCGATTTTCGATTTCGGTTCGATTTTGAACACCCCTACTGGTAACTGTTGTTGTAGGCAAACTCTGCTAATGGCAAGAACTGATCCCACGAACCTCCAAAGTCAATAACACATGCTCGAAGCATATCCTCCAAAATCTGAATAGTACGCTCGGACTGTCCGTCCGTCTAAGGATGAAATGTTGTACTCAACTCGACCCGCGTACCCAACTCACGCTGCACTATCCTCCAAAAAATGCGAGGTAAACTGCGTACCTCGGTCAGAAATAATGGACACGGGCACACTATGAAGATGTACAATCTCCGGATATAAATCTCCGCCAACCGCTCAAAAGAATAGGAAACTGCCACAGGAATGAAATACGCTGACTTAGTTAACCTATCCATAATAACCCACACTGCGTCGAACTTCCTCTCAGTCCGTAAGAGTCCAACAACGAAGTCCATAGTGATACGCTCCCACTTCCACTCAGGAATCTCAATCTTCTGGAACAACCCACCAGGTCTCTGATGCTCGTACTTTACCTGCTGACAATTCAAACACCGAGCTACATACGCAATAATATCCTTCTTCATCCTCCTCCACCACTTGCCGCAAGTCCTGATACATCTTAGCGGCGCCCGGATAAATGGAATACCGGGAACTATGGGCCTCCTCTAGAATCAACTCGCGAAGTCCATCCACATTAGGCACGCAAATATGACCCTGCATCGTCAAAATTCCATCATCTCCAACTGTAACCTGCTTGGCACCCCCGTGCCGCACCGTGTCCCTAAGGAAAAGCAAATGAGGATCATCATACTGCCGATCTCGGATACGCTCAAATAATGAAGAACGAGCGACTATGCAAGCTAGCACACGGCCGGGCTCAGAAACATCCAACCTCATGAACTGATTGGCTAAAGCCTGAACATCCAAAGCAAGCGGTCTCTCACCGACCGGAATATACGCAAAGCTACCCATACTGGCTGACTTCCTACTCAAAGCATCGGCCACCACATTGGCCTTCCCTGGATGATACAATATGGTGATATCATAGTCTTTCAAAAGCTCCAACCACCTCCTCTGCCTCAAATTTAGCTCCTTCTGCTTGAACAAGTATTGCAAACTCTTGTGATCCGTGAACACCTCATATGACACGCCATATAAATAATGCTTCCAAATCTTCAGCGCGTGAACAATGGCTGCTAGCTCCAAATCATGAACTGGATAAATCTTCTCGTGGATCTTCAACCGTCACGAAGCATATGCAATAACCTTGCCATTCTGCATCAACACCGCACCAAGTCCAATACGAGATGCATCACAATACACTGTATATGGCCCTGAACCTGTAGGCAATACCAACACTGGGTCAAAGCTGTCTTGAGCTTCTGAAAGCTCGCCTCACAATCGTCCGACCACCTGAACTGGGCACCCTTCTAGGTCAACCTTGTCATCGGGGCTGCTATAGATGAAAACCCCTCCACAAACCAACGGTAATAACCCGCCAAACCCAAGAAACTCCGGATCTCTGTAGCTGATGTGGGTCGAGGCCAGTTCTTGACTGCCTCTATCTTCTTCGGATCCACCTGAATACCCTCTACTGGTACTACGTGGCCCAAGAATACAACTGAACTCAACCAAAACTCGCACTTCGAAAACTTAGCATACTCGTGCTCCTCTCGGCTGCGGAAGTAGATCAAAATATCATCAATGAAGACAATCACGAAGGAATCCAAATAAGGCTTGAACACTCGGTTCATCAAATCCATGAATGCTGCTGGGGCATTTGTCAACCCAAATGACATCACTAAAAACTCGTAATGCCCGTACCGAGTGCGAAAAGCTGTCTTAGGGACATCGGATGCCCTAATCCTCAACTGATGGTAGCTAGATCTCAAATCAATCTTCGAAAACACTTTGGCACCCTAAAGTTGATCAAACAAATCATCAATCCTCGGCAATGGATACTTATTCTTGATTGTGACCTTGTTCAATTGCCGATAGTCTATGCACATCCTCATCGATCAATCCTTTTTCTTAACAAACAACACCGGCGCACCCCAAGGCGAGACACTAGGTCTAATAAAGCCTTTATCAAGCAGGTCTTGCAACTGTTCTTTCAATTCTTTCAACTCCGGCAGGGCCATACGATATGGCGGGATAGAAATGGGCTGAGTGACCGGAGCCAAATCAATGCAAAAGTCAATATCCCTGTTGGGTGGCATCCCCAGCAGGTCTGAAGGAAATACCTCTGGAAACTCACGAACAACTGGCACAGAATCCATAGAAGGAACCTCAGCACTAGAATCATGAACATACACCAAATAAGCCAAACACCCTTTTCAACCATACGCCGAGCCTTTATATAAGAAACAACCCAACTGACAGAATGATTGGGAGTCCCTCTCCACTCCAAACGAGGCAAACCGGCAAGGCTAAGGTTACTGTCTTGGCGTGACAGTCCAATACATCATGATATGGGGATAACCAATCCATCCCCAAAATGACATCGAAGTCTACCATATCAAGAAGTAGGAGATCTACACGGGTCTCAAGACCCCCAATAATAACCACACACGAGCAGTAGACTCGATCTACAACAATAGAATCACCCACCGGTGTAGACACATATACAGGTGCACTCAAAAAATCACGAGGTACAACCAGATAAGGGGCAAAATAGGATGACACATAGGAACTGGATCAAATAGAACCGAAGCATATCTACTGCAAACCGAAACCATACCTGTGATAACTACATCGCAGGCCTCAGCCTCAGGTCTGGCTGGAATAGCATAACATCGGGGCTGGCCCCACCACTATGAACTACATCCCGAGGACGGCCTCCTGCTGGCTGGCCTCTACCTCTAGCTGCCTGACCTCCACCTCTAACGGCCTGACCTCCACCTCTAACACCTCGACCCCTACCTCTAGCTGGCTGGGCGGGCGGTGGAACACTTGGTGCCTGAACCATGGCACGGGAACCCTGATGCTGGGAGCTGCTCGGTGCTCGAGGGCAAAAATCTAGCAATATGCCTCGTGTCGCCACAAGTATAACAAGCCATCGGCTGCTGGGATTGCTGACCTTGAAACTGACTGACGGCCTGAATAACCACCCTGAAAACTCTAGAGCGGAGGTCCACTGATAATAGCTGGTGATGCACTGTAAGGTAGCTGATCCAAATACTGCATATGAGAATCACGGCCACCTGGAGCACTATGAGAAGCCTGAAGTGCTGAATGAAACGGCCTGGGAGGATGGCCCCTACCAAAAGAATCCCTGCCTCTAGACGAGGCACCATTTAATCTGCCCGAATGACGAGGCCTCTTGTCAGACCCCAGGCCACTCCCCTGTGATAGAACCATTTCAACTCACCGGGCCATATTGGCAGCATCCTGAAAAGAAATCTCGCCCCTGTCTCCTTAGCCATCTGCAATCGAATAGGCTGAGCGAGTCCCTCAATGAACCTCCTCACTCTCTCCCTCTCAGTAGGAAGTATAATAAGAGCATGACGGGCCAAGGCAATAAATCTGGTCTCGTACTAAGTGACGGTCATAGAACCCTACTGGAGACGCTCAAACTGCCTCCGATAGTCCTCTCTCTGAGTGATAGGAAGAAACTTCTCCAGAAATAGCTGAAAGAACTGATCCCAAGTCAAAGCCGGTGACCCAGCTAGCCTAGCAAAACAATAATCCCTACACCAAGTCTTGGCAGAACCTGACAGACGAAAAGCAGCAAAGTCGACCCCATTGGTCTACACTATCCCCATGTTCCGTAGAACCTCGTGACAGCTGTCCAAATAGTCCTGGGGATCCTCTGAGGATGTACCCCCATAAGTAGTAGTGAAGAGCTTGGTGAACCTGTCCAACCTCCACAAAGTATCAGCGGACATAGCTGCTCCATCACCGGTCTGAGCTACCACACCCGGCTGAACTACTCCAACTGGCTGAGCTGCTGGAGTCTGAAATAGAGGAGTCATCTGCTCCGGAGTGCGAGTAGCAAGAGTCTGTTCTCTCCCCCAGCCTGAGAGACGGCTGGTGCTACAGGAACTAAGCCATCCTAGGTGACACTCTCCATAAGGCCCACTAGACGGACCAGAGCATCCTGGAGTACCGGGGTGGCGATGAACCCCCTTGGGACCTGAATTGGCTCTGCTGGAACGGTCTGGGCTGGAGCCTCCTCCTCAAACTCTACCTGAGGCTCCGCCACTGGTGCTGCTGCTCTGGGTCGAGCCCTGCCCCTACCGCGGCCTCTAGCACGGCCTCGGCCTTATCCTCTGCCCCTCGTAGGAGCTGCCACTAGGGGCTCGGGCTGCTGATTAGCGGATGAAGACGCACGTGTTCTCGCCATCTGCGAAGGAACAGAGTAGAAGTTCAATTAGCATTGAGAAGTCCAATCGCACAACAAAGAAGAATAGATGTGAAATTATTCCTAAACTCTGTAACCTCTGGGGGATAATCACAGACGTCTCCGTACCGATCGCTCAGACTCTACCTAGCTTGTTCGTGAATTATGAGACCTAGGCAACCTAGTGCTCTGATACCAACTTGTCACTACCCAGATTTTCCACCTTCGGGAGTCGTGATGGCGCCTACTCATGAAAGCTAGGCAAGACAAGTGTTAAGGTTTCAGCCCATTAGCAATCAACCCAAACAGATATAAACAGTAATTGAAGATAAACAAATGAAAATTTCGGAAGAGTTATAACATATTCAAATAATCCGATACATGTCTACCCACGAATCTGGTGTCACAATTTCACGAACGACTAAGATTTTTACTACAAATTACAAATCTGGAAAGAAAAGTACAACTGTTCTCGGAATGAAAAGAGAGAGCAGAAAGCTAAAACAGGGAAGAGGGGACTTTAGGCTCTGCGGACGCCAGCAGATCTACCTTAGTCTCCCTCGACTGAAGGCAGCTACCTCAGCTACTCACCAGGCCCAATACCGAAATCTGCACAAAAGAGTGCAGAGTGTAGCATCAATTCAACCGACCCCATGTACTGAGTAAGTGTCGAGCCTAACCTCGGCGAAGTAGTGACAAGGCTAGGACACGACAACCAATTAAACTTATGCAGTTAAATCACATACAAACAGAATCATAATAATAGGAATCAACAGAATATGGTGGGAAGGGGGCATGCTGTGGGGAATATCAGATTCTAACAATAAACCAATATGGAAGCATCAATAAAGAAGCATAATGAACATCATAACTATATCAACAAGAATGATGAAACGGTAACACGTGCACGGCATCACCCTTCGTGCTTTTACTCTCGTTCTCACCATATGAAACAACATAAACGGCATGACATCACCCTTCGTGCATTACCTCACATGATCATGGCACGGCATCACCCTTCGTGCATTATTCCTCACAATATCGGCACGGCATCACCCTTCGTGCATTAACTCTCAAATCATGGCACGGCATCACCCTTCGTGCATTAACACTCATAATATCGGCACGGCATCATCCTTCGTGCATTACACTCACTCACAATATCATGCACGGCATCACCCTTCGTGCTTTACACTCTTCCTCACCCAAACAATAGAAACAATACGTCCCGGCAAGGGAATCAACGATGTAAACAATAACCTCCCGGCAAGGGAATCAACAATATAAACAATAACCTCCCGTCAAGGGAATCAACAATAACCCATTTCGTTCCAACAGTTACTTCACAAAACAAACCCCTACTTGAGCCAAATACTCAACAATGGTCAATTACCAAGGATTTAACATGAATTATGTTCAACACTTTAATCATCAACCTAAGCATGAACAATACACAATAGAATCACAACAATCATGGTATAAGACTCACGGGCATGCTTGACACCAACATATAGATACTCACCACGATGACTATACGTTGTACTTGATACTAACACATAGCAAATAAGACCACAACTCCTATTCCCTCAAGCAAAGGTTAGGCCAAACACTTACCTCGATTCCCCGGACAAGATTAAGCCTCAATTACCACTTTACCTCTCGGTTCCACTTCCAATTCGCTTGTATCTAGTAATAATTTACTTAATAACATCAATAAATGCTAAATAAACCGATTCTAATGCATGAAAATAGATTTCCCATTGATTTCCCCAAAAAGTCAAAAATCGACCACGGGTCCGCTTGGTCAAAACCCGAAGTTCGAACCAAAACCCGATTACCCATTCACTCACGAACTCAAATATGCAATTAGTTTTGAAATCGGACCTCAATACCAAATCCCCAAAATTTGAAAATCCTAACTTCTACCCAAAAACACCCAATTTTCCCATGAAAACCTTAGATTTTGAAGTGAAATCATGTAAAAAGATGTTATAGATTGAAGAAGATAAGTTAGAAATCGTTTACCTATGATTTGGGGAAGAACTCTCTTCAAGAAAATCGCCTATGGGTGTTTAGGGTTTGAAAAAGTTGTAAAATGAAGAAGAATCCCGTCAAAATCCCACTTAACAGGTCGCGGATGTCGCAATTGAGACCAGGGAATTGCGAACCCTAGGAATTTCTGCTATCTTCGCATTTGCGAAGAAATCGTCGCATTTGCGACTGCTGGGACTTACTGAGGAATTCGCATTTGCGAAGAAATGCTCGCAAATCCGACCAAGGCTGGCCAGGGCATACATCGCAATTGCGATCAGCCCCATCGCAATTACCAAGCCTGAAAGGCTCGCAATTGCGAAGCCTGACCTCGCAATTGCGAGATCAGAGCCTGCAACAAATACCAGATGAAAAATCTGAAGTTTCCTAAGTCCAATTCACCCCGTGGCCTATCCAAAACTCACCCGAGCCCTCGGGGCTCCAAACCAAGCATGCGCACAAGTCTAAAAACATCATACGGACTTGCTCGTGCAATCAAATCATCAAAATAACATCAACAACTATGAATTTAGCACCAAAATTCATAAAATTCTCAAGAATATTGAAATTTCCATTTTCTTAACTAAAGTTCCGATTTATACCAAATCAACTCCGATGCTTACCAAATTTCACAGGTTCGACTTAAATATTATTTTAAACCTGTACCGGGCTTCGGAACCAAAATACGGGCCCGATACCATCAAGAACACGCATCATTTCATTTCAAAGAGTCTTTATATTTTCCAGCAAATAATTTTCTTCAAAAATTCTTTTCTCGGGCTAGGGATCTCGGAATTCGATTCCGGGCATACGCCCGAGTCCCATATTTTACTACGGACCCTACGGAACCGTCGGAACACGGGTCCGGGTCCGTTTACCCGAAATGTTGACTGAAGTCAACTTAATTTCATTATAAAGGCAAAACTTAGCATTTTTCTCAAATTTTCACATAAGGGCTTTTCGAATATACGCCCGAACTGCGCACGCAAATCGAGGTAAAATAAAAGGAGGTTTTTAAGGTCTTAGAACACAGATTTGACTTCTAAAATACGAGATGGCCTTTTGGCTCATCACAGGTGTTTTTTTTTTGGGTCAAATATTAAACTTTTTATTTAACCAGTAAAGAATTTACAACTCCTAACTCCTTTTTGACGTAGGAATTAGACTCAGATAACATCAAAAATAAACATAAAGCCTATCTAGGAAAAAAAACAGAAAGAGACCAGCTTTCTTAACATATTAATAGTTCCTCTACTTCTACTTTCATATAGGGAAGCTATATATTCCTTCTAATATCTTCATCCATTTGATTTTCTGTTGTCCTTTGATATGTAGTTGAAGGACAATGTCACGTATGATCTTTTTTATATATGTCTGCTTCCCCCGAAACCTGCGTATATTTCTTTCTATCCACGTGTCGATAAGGTGTACATCTTCTGAATATTGAACTGCCCCTTTCTGCAGAATTTGTTCATGTTTGCAAAGGAGTCTATACTCAGGTACCATTCTCTAATATCAAACACCTTTCTTACCAGCCAACAGGCTTGATTTGGAGTACTCATTGTGTGAAAGTCCTGCTTTTTTATGCAGATAGAGTGAATCCATTTGATCCAGAGAGCATCTTTCTTTGTATGTATTGCCCATATTAGTTTGCACACTGCTGCTTTGTTCCACCATGTAAAGTCCATGACATTTAGGCCTCCAGCTGAAGTTGGCATACAAATACTGTCCCAAGATATCAAGGCTCTCTTTAAAGGTATCTGGCTACCTGTCCATAGGAATGCTCTACACACAGCATTCACCAATTGTACAATCTTCTTTGGCAGTAGAAACACTTGTCCCCAATATGTTTGCATCTCAAACAGCACATTTTTGATCAGTTGAACTCTGCCACTATAGGATAAGAATTTTGAGGTCCAGCATTTGATTATGTTGGTGATCTTCTCCACTAATGGCATGCATTGTTGTATTGACAGTTTCCTTGAAGATAAAGGGACTCCCAGGTATTTGAAAGGTAGAGCTTCCAGCTTGAACTGATAGTCAGTCTTGATCAAGTCTTTGAACTCCTGAGTGACTCCAGCTACATAGATAGAACTTTTCTCCAAGTTAGCTATGAGTCCTGTCACCTTTGAGAAGTGATTGAATTTGTCCAGCAGCAATTGAATGGAGATTTTATCAGCTCTGCAATACATAATCAGATCATCTGCAAAACAGATATGAGTTAGGTTTAACTTGGCACATTTTGGGTGGAAGTTGAAATTTGGGATGTCTTTAAGAGTCTTCAATGTTCTACTCAGATATTCCATCACAAGGACAAACAGGTAAGG
This sequence comes from Nicotiana attenuata, assembly GCF_001879085.1. Taxonomy (NCBI): domain Eukaryota; kingdom Viridiplantae; phylum Streptophyta; class Magnoliopsida; order Solanales; family Solanaceae; genus Nicotiana; species Nicotiana attenuata. The sequence goes on along the minus strand of NW_017670264.1, from coordinate 57,300 downwards.
GGACATGGGATCCCCTTGCCTTAGTCCTTTCCTTGCTTGGAATCTATTAGTAAGCCCTCCATTTATCAGAATTGAGTAGTTCACATTGGTGACACACTCCATAATCCACCTTACCATCTTGTTTGGGAAACCATATTCCTGCAGAACCATTTCTAAGAAAGGCCATTCAACAGAGTCATAGGCCTTCCTTATGTCCACTTTTATAATGCACCTGGGGGAGACTCCTTTTTTGTTATATCCCTTAACCAGTTCATGAGCAATAATCACATTGTCCAGTATACTTCTTCCCTCTATGAAAGCTGATTGAGCATGTCCAACAATGAGGTCCACCACTGTTTTCAATCTTGAAGTGAGAATTCTTGCAATGAGTTTGTAGATAGTTGTACAACATGCTATAGGTCAAAACTCCTTTACATAGGAAGGACTGGATACTTTTGGCACCAAAGTAATAGTAGTACTGCTGACATTCTTCAGTAGTTTCCCTGATTCAAAGAATTCTTTGACTGCCTTTATCACTTCCTCTCCAACTATGTGCCAGTACTTCTTAAAGAATTCAACTGGGAATCCATCAATTCCTGGTGCTTTTCATTTGGCATGCCTTTAAGTTCTTGTAAAATCTCTGTATCAGTTACACTTTTAACAAGTTGCTGTTGCTGTTCTCTATTCAAACAAGCTCCATTCCTGGCAATATTGACATCAAGGCAGGGTAATTCAGTAGCCCTTGTTCCCAGCAAACCTTCAAAGAAAGCTATGAACTCCTGTTCTACCAGCTTTGGATCAGTTAGCCTGTGCCCTAGGTCATTACATATAGTAGAGACTCTATTTCTAGCCTGCCTTGCTTTTAAATGGGCATAGAAAAATTTTGTATTAGAGTCTCCTGCAGATATCCACATAGCCCTTGATTTCTGCCTGTACACCTTTTCCTGGATACCTTCCCATTTCTCTACTTGTAGTAGCAATTCTTTCTCCTTCAGGATCAGTGATCTATTGAATAGATCATCATCAATCTCCTTTTGAACTTGTTGCAGCTGATCCTTTAGGCCCTCAATTCTTTTGCCCACTGAGTTGAAAGCTCGATTCATCCCCTTTGCTTTATAACCTAGACTCTGCAGCTTCTGCCATACTGAGTACATAGCATATCCACTGATGTTTTGGCTCCAGACCTCTTGTACCATCTTGGTAAATTCATCCTCCTTCATAAGTACTGTCAGCAGTCTAAATGGTTTAGGCAAAGAGTTTCTTTTTACCTCAGTACTCAATAATATGGGAGAATGATCAGAAACACCATAATTCTCATAGATTGCCTCTATGGTGTTATATTTCATAAACCAGTAGGGGTTCCCTAGGGCCCAATCAATGTTGCTATATATTCTATCATCAGCATCTCTTTTATTACACCATGACCATTGGCACCCTTTTCTATTCAGCAGTCCCAGGCTTGTATCCTCAACACAGGTTTGGAAGTCTATCACCTCACTTTGACTGACTGGATTTCCATTGAGTCTATCATTTACAGACAGCATTATATTGAAATCTCCTAGCACAAGCCAAGCCTCCACCATACTGCTGTTAATCTGCCTCATCTGTTGCCATATTTCCTGCCTTTCTGCAATGGTATTATATCCATAGATAAAAGTTACCCAACAGTGGAATGTTGAGTTTTTGTCTCTAACTTCACAGTGAACCATTTGAGCTCCAACATGAATTATGGTTAAGTCTACCTGTTGTGCCTTCCACAGTATCCATATCCTCCCATTGGGATCATATGAGTAGTTTGAAAATATGTCCCAATCCCCAAACTTCCTTCTAACTTTCTCCTTATTCTTTATCTTAACTTTTGTCTCAAGGCATCCTAATAAGGTTATTCTATTCTTCAGCAGAAAGGCCTTGAGTTCTTTCTGCTTATAGGGCTTATTTAGCCCTCTAATATTCCAAGAGCTGATAATCATGGGGGATGGGCAAGGGGAATTCTTCCTTCCTTAGATGTTTGGCTAACATCCTCCCCTTCTTGTATCCTTAGAGCCTTAAATCTGTTCTGATGTAGGAGGCTTTCAATGGCCTCATCAGACATACCCCTGGTTGAAGTTTTTACTCTTGGATTCTGCACCTGTTTCCCTTTTGATTTGGCTACTTGGAACTCTTCTTTTTCTTTATTCTCACTTCCTGTAGTAACTACTTCTTTTACTGTAGTAGTCACTTGTGCATTGTTCCCTTCTTGTTCCTGAACCTCCACTGTAGGTTTTGGTTTGGCTATCCATTTAGTCTGTGGTTTCCCTCCCTTTTTTTGCTGAAAGTCTTTCTGATTTTTAATTATAGGTTTAGGTTGTTTCATTACCTCTGCTGGAGCTCTACATTCCCCTGTCCCATGACCAATCACTAAGCAATCTTGGCAAAAAGTGGGTTGCCAGTCATAGCTTAGTCTTTGTTCCCTATTTTTTCCTTCTGCCATTTCTATCAATATTGTCTCAGGTAATGGTTGCGACACATCCATTTCAATCAGCATACGGGCATAAGAAATCCTTGCTTCCTGAGCTGTCAATTTGTCTGTACAGATAGGGTTTCCAATTGAGCTTGCAATTCTTCCTAAATTCTCCACTGTCCAGAATTTTATAGGCAACCCCGGAAAATTAACCCATACTGGGATATTCTTTGTATTCTCCTTGCTCATCTGGAAATCTGGATCCCATTTCTTCAAGATCATTGGTCTATTATTGAAGGTATATGGCCCATTATGAAGTACTGCATCTCTATCCTCATCAGATTCAAATTTGAATATAAAATAGCCTTCATCATGGATTAATACCTGAGGGGTCGTCACAAATTGCCATACCCCATACACAAATTTCAGCATCTCCTTAAATTGAGGAGATCCGCCTATGACATAGCCAATTAGACTAGTGCTCCACCTTCTGCTTTGCTCCTCCACTTCTACTTGGTTTAGTCTAACAATTTTCCTTCCATCCTTGATAATAGGGGGGTAATAATTCAGTTTCAATCCTTGTTGAACAGATATATTACCTTGGACTATCTCAGCTAACGTTGGTTTGGTCGTTGTTGACGAGAAAGTTAGCTTCCTTGCTGCTGTCGCTGCATCAGCTTCCTTAAGTGCTGGATCTGCAGGTGTCTCTTCAATTGGAGCTATCGGAGCTTGAATCTTCACCAGCTCCGTTGGATCTTTCTTGTCCTGTCCATGCATAATCGTTGGTGCACTACCCATGCCTTTCATCCAATGGAACAGTTGCACCGTCCCCAGAGTTTGAGGGATCCCTGTTTCTGGTGTAACTAACCTATCGTCTTCATCTTCAGCTTTCTCTTCCTCATCGTTGCTCTTCACCTTAGCTATGGAGTTTCTCTTCTTCTGTCTAGCCATCCCTAGCGGCGTAGGTTAGCAGTCCTTGCTTAACGTGCGCCGAGAGAGAGAATATCACCTATCTTTAACACCTCATCACAGGTGTTAGGAAGGAAAAATATCTAGGGAAGATAAAAAAGTTAGTACAAAAATTTACTTTTGCCTTTTGTCTGTTGGTTTTATCCGATGGGCTACAATTTGATATTAGTTTTATCTGACTGGACAATTCGGGTTACGTGCAAAAACTTTGGGCTAATACTTTTTTTCAACGGCCGTACAAGGTAGTTTTCTCAAAAGAAAAAGGCTCCAAATTAAGCCAAGTAGCAGCCTCACAATAGGTCAATTGACAATTTAGGACAAAGTTAGTCACAAATAATTAGTTTATTTTTAAATTTAAATTTTAAAAAATTTAAATTATGCATTATGTGTTGTTAATAATTAGTTACTCTCTTTGAGCTAACAAATTTGGAGTTCTAAAATTATTTTAAAATAAAAAATAAAAATAAGAAAGATACCAATTCAAATCGAGGAGTAGTTACTTCCTAATATGAAAGTCTATAATCTATTTAAAATTGCCAATTGTTTTTGATAAAGTAAATAATTTAATTTTGAATTTAAAAAAATAAAAATTATTTTGATCTTTTAGATAGAAATATTTGAGTTGAGACAAAATAAAAGTTCATTGGCTTATGTCAAATAATGCTACCATAGCCATAATTAAGAATATCAGTATATTTATAATAAAATAGTAATACTTATCTGTTTATATTTTTACAAAATCAAATTACAATGATTTAAATATGATCATATTTCAATTATATGTAAAATTAAAAATGCAGAAAACTAATTACAATATTACAGTAAAAATATACAAAGAAGAAAATAGAGATGATATGAGGATATTTTAATATTTAATTAATTAATAAAATGAAATAAATTAAGTAAATAATACACAAAGATATAGTTTAAAATTTAGAAATTTGAAGAATTTGAAAAATAAAATAAAATTAAGCTCCAAAAAAGTTGGAGTTTAAAATTAGCTGTAAAAAAGGCTAATTCAAATTAGGGAGTAGTTTCTTCCAAATATGGTAGTATATATTTATAAAATATCAATCCAAACTTTTAATATTTATTGATAAAGAAATTAATTTGAATTCGAATATTAAGATAAATATATTATTTTGTAGATAGAAAGTTTTAAGTTGAGATAAAAGAAAAGTTTATTTGCTTATGGAAAATAATACAAAAATAGAAATAATTAAGACTATCAGTAAATATTTGATAAAATAGGAAAATACTTATTTATTTATATTTTGAAAAAAAATCAAAACTAAAATTTGATTTAAATATGATAATATTTTTAGTATATGTAAAAATTTAAATGAAGAAACTAATATTATAGTAGAAAAAATATACAAAAGATAAAAATAGAGATAATATGAGGATATTTCAATATTGAATTAATTTAGAAAAATAGAATAAATTAACTATTTAGTACACAAAGATATAATTGATAAATTAGAAAATTGAAGAATTGTAAAAAATAAAATAAAATTATGCTCCAATAAAGTTGGAGTTTGAAATTGTTTAAAAATAACAAAACAAAAATAAATAAAATAAAAAACTATCAATTTAAATTGGGGAGTAATTTCTTCTCTCTATGATAGTCTATACCTATAAAAAAAAACTAAGAATTCAAACTGTCAATATTTTTCTGATAAAAAAAATAATTTAAATTCGAATTTAAAGATAAAAATATTATTTCGAATTTAGGTATAGAAATATTAGAGTTGAGATAAAAGAAAATTTATTTGCTTATAGCAAATAATGCAAAAATAGCAATTATTAAGATATCATTATATTTATGACAAAATGGTAAAATTAGTTATTTGTACATTTTTGTAAAAAATTCAAAATTATAATTTGATTTAAATATGATAGTATTACGATTATATGTGAAATTCAAAATGAAGAAAATTGATTATAATATTGCAGAAAAATGTATAAAGATGAAAATAGGATAATATGAGGATATTTTAACTTTGAATTAATTTAGAAGAAAAAATAAATTAAGTATATAATACACAAATGTATTATTGATAAATTTAGAAAATTGAAGAATTGTGAACAATAAAATAAAGTTTAAAAATAATTTTTGAGAAGTAATAGTGGACATTGATATTAAGGCAAGTGACACGCTAATAAACTTTCATATTAATAATGTAATAATATTAAATAATAAAAAATATAATAAAGAAAAGTAAGAAACAAAAATGTAATATGGTGAACTATGTAATTCATTTTTCTTTAATTTCATATAGTTTAGTTAATGAAATATTGTATTGAGAAGTAAAAAGCCAATTGAGATTTTATTAACGCAACATGATATAATTATGATAAAAATATAAATTATAATTTAAAATAATGAATATTCTTTAATATTAAATGCGCAACGCGCGGGTTCTAATACTAGTATTATTTAAAAGAAGCAGACACTCCCAAAACAGCAATCAAATTTGAGGATTATTCCAGGCTTGAGTAAGTTCATTCTATTCCTTCCATACTCTAATTTCTAGCCTCTATATTTGCTGCTTGACACATTATTTGTTAGCAATCTTTGTGTTTGGTTCAAGTAGTTTAGGTAGGCCTCTGGTTGCTTCTAAGTTGTCTTCTGTCCACAACTTTTAGGAACACTCTTCATTCAATTTCTGGAGTTACATCTTCATATCAATGCTAGACTAGATTCAAGTCTAAAAGCTCTTTTATTGTAAGTTTATTATATTGTTTTTTAATTGATAAATTTTCTGTCTTTGTGCAGAGAAAATTTAGGATAGAACTTAGAAGCATAGTCGACTAAAATGCCCAACTTGTGGAGCAGACACGAGAACCCGATTGAAGTATCGAATAGAAGACAAAGAAAAGTAAACAAAAATCGGTATAAACGAACCCTGATCATACAGTTCGACTGCTTAGATTTTAGGGAATTATTCAATTTCTATATATTTTTATGAGAAGAAAAGAAAAATATTTTGAGATGCTGAAAAAAGGGTGTATCATGTGAATTGCCAAAAGCACTTATTAGGATTTTCTGTGAAATTTCAACATTGAGAAGCTGGTGTTGCTAATTTAGGGGGAAAATATGCTTTTGCGCTAAATTTGAATAACCATACAAAAAATCAAGAGAATTCTGCAACTAATACAAGCTAGAGTATGAATGTCAAAATCTTAAAGCTTAGATCAAACAAAATCTGTTTCCAGGATCAATTTGCTTCTATGAGCTGGAGTTTCAAAAATGAAGTGCTAAGCTTGATGAAACAAAAATCATCGATTCTACTGTTAAATCAAGAGAGTGCAGATTTTAAAGATTTCGCAAAGACCTCTAATTCCTTTAAGCCTTCTTCGGGGGATTTTGCTTCACCTAGTATTCTTACCATTGCACTACCAACAATCACACCATCAGCTCCCCATCCTGCCACCTGCAACACGTGCATCGAAGCAAAAGAGTAAATAACCATTTTTTACCTCTCAGGAAGCTTTGTTCCAAGTCATTGAAAAACTTACCTGCTTGACGTGCTCGGGTTTTGATATACCGAATCCCACAGCCACTGGTTTAGATGTTGCCTGTCAAAGAGCAAAGGACAAGTTTCACACAGGCTCAATAATTTAGGCCTAAAAACTTGGGGGAAAAAATAAAAGGGAGATGCTTCGGAGAGGTCAAAGCCATGTTTTATTGCAGGCATCCAAGTAAATCGGGTAATGATAATCAAAACAAGGTAAGTAGTTTTGTTTACTTTCAGAAAACTGATTCTAACCCAAGAATCACATTCTCATGATTGAGTATGCAACTGTATATACAGACAAAAGAATGTGTATTGTAGAAATCAAATCGGAACTTTCAGATTTCACTTCAGATGACTCGGACATCCCTAGACCAAGCAAATCTGAGCAATCACAGCACAAGGATGGTGCTCAGCATTCTTTTTAATCTTGGAATCCGAAGTGGTTAGCCTAAAGCAGAATATAATACTGTTGTAAAACAAGCTTCAGAAGGCAGCAGACCTGGTTAAGTCCAAGGAAGCCCCGTCTTTGAAGCATTCTATAAATCGCCACCGAGAAATAACACAATATTATGTAATTCAACTAGACACTTCTTCGATCCAAGGATGATTTTTTTTTTCCATAAATTTTCTTTTTTGGTGATTATTTCCTCAAATCCAAGGATGAATTTGCAATTCTAATTAAACAAGAAACATCCGGAACATTTGAAAGGAAAAAGAAAGAAAAGAGAGAAAATATCTGAAGTTTGAATGAGCTAGTTAAGTAGATTTAAAGAAGCAAGTAGAAGTGAAAATTTTCCATCCAATGTTCTTAGTGTCCTTCAAGGAAGGTCTAGTATGCCGAGATCTGTATTTTTGAACTACATATCAAACCATCTTCTTCAAGACCATCATGCAGAACATAAGAATTTAAGACACATTCGCTTAGGCATTATATGGAAGACGTGAGAATTATAAGAAGCGTAAGCCAAACCTCTTTAATGTCGATCAGGAGCGATTGAACCTTCGAACTGACAAATTCACGAGCTCCAGTAACTCCAACTGAGCTCACCTACAAGTTCAAGAACTAAATAATAAATTTTTACTAGCAACAGTAGAAGTGAAACGAAGAAATTGTCATCTTCACCAGCATATCTCAAGTGAACGATTTCATTAGAAATATCCATAAATATTGGTTCAATTTTTCACATTCTCATATCTATGGTACATCTAGATTTTAGCTTCTTTTAATTTATTGAAGCTGACACTATAAATATCAGCAAGTATGATGTCAAAGTGCTGCAGATCAATCAACCCCTGCTAAAAGTATGCATTTACATCCCACAGTTCAATCCACAGGTTGTAATTGACAAGCTATATTCATGGGTGTCTTACATTCTGTTACTCAAGATATGATTATTAAAAATTGAAGCATGAATCAAAATAATAGTCCATTAACATGTGGTATAGGGAAAGAACTTGAGGTTGATATGCAAACTGACGCTCATCAAGTGATCACCAGCCAAGAATCTAGATTATTGCAACCACGTGTGCATAATTGAAAGTGAATAAATTCCAGAGCGAGGCCCAAGAAACAAAAGGGAGGGTAAGACATTGAACAAAATCTGAAAATGTTGCACCTTATTTGTAAGCAAACGGCAAAAACAGTAATGGTTAAAACAGCTTTCTACTAAACGAGAGAAGTTCTTACAAGATACACGAATCCTTCTGAAGCTTCAGTAATGGCTTTCATACGAATTGTTGGAGTAGTCGGTGTAGTAAGCAATACCTAAACAAAAACGAAAATTTTGAAATGGGAAACTAGGATAAGGCAAATATGTTTTCATTGAGGAAAAATTGTACAGGTGAATGATCAAATGCTATGCTCAATCCAAACAAGAGGAAAAATTTCGCAATATCACCAAGAATTCACATCAAGGTCACCAAAGAAGAATAACACAAAGAAATTCGAATAAAAACAAGATAAGACAAAACAATGAAACAAAATTGATAACCTCTTCTAATGGAGGAACCTGCAGAAATTGTTCCTTTTGATACATCATCAATATAGACATAGGAGTCCACCCTCTACCAACAAATAAATTCATTGTCCACCATTTCCAAGCACTCCATGACTCATGCAACATAAATAATAGCCTCATAATTTGATTGAAAGAGTCATATCTATCCAACTTCAAAGACATCTGTTGCATTCACCCAGATGGAAAAAATGTTCTTTTCATGTAAATGATAGCATGCTATTATCCTATACACATGTAAGCATATCCACGAGCATGAGCAAATCACATAAAGGCAATTACTCGTGACTCAGAGTGGAGTATGGACTAAGAAATTTGCTATGTAATCACGAAGCAGATATATCACGTGAAACTAACTGCACATCTAAGGACTGTGGTAAAGGATTTGTTTATTTTTAAACAGACAAATGAAGAAAATTATGTGTCGAGACCTTGTTGCATCTCATGATAATTGGAAATTGCGATAGATATTTGGCACAAAGACTAACCAATTCAATATTATGCCTAGCAGCTTCCTTTCTTAAAATTTCAGTTTCCTCAAGAGGGACATCTGGAACAACAAGTCCTGAAAAGACACAGAATTATCATAGTGAGACATATAACAAGTCGGAACGAAGAAAACATAAGACTAGGTCAATGGTGTGAAAGAAGACTGCATTATCAGCACCATGTTGGATAATGCAGCAACTAAAATAAAGAAAACTCATTCACTTGCAAATCTTCAATTATCAACACTTGTTTGAACTAAGGTATAGCTGTTGTTGTACAAACCAATCAACATTTATTTAAGGTATAAGTCATCTCCACCAACAAATGTTATAGACAGAGATGGTGGAACAAAACTAAGATGGGAAACTCCAATTACCATGCAAAATAGCATAAAGGTTGCATCAACCACAGGTTGTTTTCAGCTTCTTTTTCTATCTGTAAAACTTTATGCTTTTACTCACAATGCGTCTCTACTGCAGTTTTTGTAAGATGTACTAAGTTGGATGACAAAATGCTTTTTTTTAGGATATTGAAAGAAGACTTTTACACAGTTTAATCATTTTAGTGCAAATATTTCTTTAGATAAAGTACTTAATATTTTTTTTGATTTGCGGGAAGTAAACCCTCATGTATACCAAAAGTAGAGAATCTCCACCTCAAAAAAAGTTTGACACCTTACAGATCCCAACCAATCAATACTAACTATGACCTCATGGGTACACCAAAAATTCGCTCGTCTTGGTGCAAATATAACATAGAAAGGAAAAGGAAGAAAGAAAAGCCTGTGATAAGACATGCCTCATTATCAGAAGTTCAAAACTAATCAGTAACTGGTGGGGGAAAAGGAGCCCAAAATTAAAACGCTAGCTTTAAATTTGCAAAAATATTAGGGCTTAACCTGTTATAAGTTGCTAAATGATTGGTAGTCATCAATTCATCCAAAACATCTTCTCATTTTAAACAATTCTCATAATGCCAGGACATCTAATAACAGAAGCACAAAAGATTTATCCCACTGCAGAAGAAAGTTATACAGAAATAGTCACTAGTTCCCAGGAATCATCCATATGCTAGATGATCTAGTCCATCTCCCTTTGTAGTTTAGCAATCTCTGCTAAACTCATGCAGGTTATGCTTTGTGGCAAAATATTAATCCAGCCTTCATGAGATAAGTTGAACTATAAAACGTTAGTGGACCAAGGGAAGGACATAAAGCTATCTAATCCTAAGACCAAATTCACATCAGTAGTAGTTCAAAATAAAGGTACATGAAGAATCACTGGATATTTCACGTTATTTGGGGCATATCATATAGGAACAGACATTCTCACACTAGAAACTCTTTTTAGTCCAATATTTCACTAATAAACATCAACTTGGTGTCAAAACAACATATCAAGCTATATAAGTGGCTTCAACCAAATCATCCACTCGTCTATTAAACTTGTCCAACTATCACTTCTCACACTAATAATTCAAAACTTAGATTACCATGTACACCAGCATCTCTCACAGTGGCCATGAACTTTTCAGTACCGCGCTTAATTATTGGATTATAATATGTGAACAAGGCAATTGGACAGGACAACTGAGGCACAACCTGTCAAATATTGAGAAATAATTTTAGATTTCATAAAAGACATTTGACAAAATATGGAGCAAGCACACAACAAATCGAATCATAATTACTACCAGTCGGTCACATAAGGTCCATCAATAAAGTAATTTTTAGCAAGGACTGTTTGTATCTACAATTGCACTAGATAGTTAACAGGGGATTTTACTGCTTGTTAATCTCTAACTAGAAATTCGAGGCTATGGGGTTTACATCTTTTAACATTGATAAGACTTTGGTAAAATTGGTCCCTCTACTCAGTGATCTTGTTGCAGCAGCCTGAAAAAACAAATAAGTAAAGAAGAATGAGGATATACAAGAGGTATAGGACAAAATTTTAGGACTAAAAATGCAGTAATCACTTAATCAAGACCTGGATGACTGGACCATCAGCCAACGGATCAGAGTAAGGTACTCCTAGTTCTATGATATCCGAACCACATCGATCAAGCACTTTCAGTGCTTCTGCAGTTGTTGACATGTCAGGATCCCCAGCAGTGATGTATGGAATTAATGCCACCTTTGCAACATAAATTTGAGTTTAAATTCAAAAGCCAGAGATAATATGTAGGAATACTTGTCAACGATAAAGCAGCTCCAACTTTTGACAGAAGAGCTATGAAAGAAGACATCTTTCTACCCTTGACAACTACCCACCAAAATAACAAACCATTTTGACTATCTTACACAAGATATGCTTGCATAAAACTAAAAACTTCCCACGGAATTTTTTTTGTCCGATTCAATCAATGTTCAAAACAGAAATTCAATTAAAGCAGGTGAAAAGTCTCTTAACACAAAAGTCAGAATGATCAGTAAGAATCTTCTCTTTTGTGGGATAAACTGCTAACGGCTGTATATTTATCACTAATTTCAAATTTTGCATAGGAGCTACAGATAAAATTCCTCACTAGCAATCCCACAAGCCTAAGTATCAAATCCAAGCTTTTCTTGGAAACCCAATTAAAGCAAATCACCATTTCTTTTCAAATTCTGAACCAATGCCCAACTCTAATTAACCTTCAAGAACGTAAACACGTAAAAAAATTAAGAATTATACAAAACAAAGGAAACACAACCCACAAAAAAATTCCTTTTCTGGGAAGAAGAAGAATGAGGAGGCGGGAAGTCATACTTTGCCTTGTTTCCTCAATCGGGTGAAAGTCTCAGAAAGTCCAACAGTGGGTGTGGTGCTGAGAGCAGCCATGGGAGGTTTGACGGAAGTTGAAATTTTGAGTCTTTGGGTATTATTATAGGAGTGAGGAAAAGCGTGATTTTCAAGCTTGTTATTGGAGTGAATGAAGTGGGTTGCTTTTAGAAAAGATGCCATAACATCAGGACTTTTAAGTTTTAACTTTCTGCTAATGGAGATGAGGAGATATAGCGGCAACGCACGGGGTATATAAGCACGGGCCTACTGTAAGAATGAATTGGCTGGATTTGGGAGAAGTTTCAGATGCGGGTAAGGCAAAAAAGAGTATTCACACTTAAGCCACCTATTTTTTGGTGTAATTGCATTTGGGGGTTGTAATTTGGTCATCGTTGTGGCTAGGGGTGTTCATAAAAACCCGAAAAATCAAACCAAACCGGCCAAAAAGATGGATACTTTTTAGGCTTGGTTTGGTTTAGGTTTTGAATTTTAAAAACTGATAAAAAAATTTGGTTTGGTTTTGATTTTAATCAAAAACTAACC
>NW_017670264.1:31330-44559 GCF_001879085.1 Nicotiana attenuata | reverse complement strand
TTTATTATATATATATATATATATATATATATATAAAGTTTCTAAAATTTTATGGTATATATTAGCCGTTTGTATTTTTTAGTCTAGTTCTTTGTTATTATAATAATCTAATTCTTTGCCTTTACCTTCTAGTTTGATTTATAGTATTCTTTTGCTAAGTACAAGAATTTATTTCATGTTAAAAATAATTGATCTTTAATTGAGTACTAAAATTATTCATCACTATTTGTTAGAATATCATCAATATATCTTGGTAAATGATAGATTTCTCAATGAGCAATTGGTTTGATGGTGTTACGATAAAAATGCAGTCGTAGAAATATGTGTTTGGTAGTGTATGTTTCATATGTAAGAAAAACCCCTATAAATAACCAAAAAAACCAAATCGACAAAAGCTGAATCGATAAGAACTCGACTTAATTGGTTTGGTTTGGTTATAATATCTGAAGAACCGACTTACTTGGTTTGGTTTCTTTTTAGGAAAAAATCGATTCAAATCGAACCATGAACACCCCTAGTTGTGGGATCTTCTCCTTTTTTTCTTAATTTTGAGTGAAATAATCTCAACAATTCCACCATATGGTCCACATCTCTTGGTGGCGATCGTCAAATTTTTTATTCACTTGACGACCTAACAAATTCCAAATTTAAGAATATTATCTCAAGTAAATTGATCATAATTATTGGATTTTGTTGGAATTAAATCAACATTAAATAGTAATCTATAATTTAATATTTGTTAATTTCTTGAATTCATATCTATTTAGATTTACAGTGAAAATCATATAGGATTACGTTTTCTAGTTTTTAGCCACATTTGATTGATTGAGAGGTAGCTATGATATCGTAAAAATATTGAGTTTATGAGTAATAAAAAAACCCTTAGACCTCTTTATCTCTTTAGTTTATAAGAGTTCTTCTTAATAGTCATTGTTGAATATTTTACTTGTGCCTAAATTATTATTTTGGGTACATTTTTTTTTTAAATCCTTCAAATTTCGCATGTTATGTTTTTATCATCTTTTTGACGGGAAAGTGATTTTTCAAAGTCAATACAGTGACTGTTTTGTAACGATCCGACTGGTCGATTTGCTTTCTAGAACCCCATTCCCTTAAATAAGACTTTCCGCACTTGCTTTTACTGATTTATGACTTGCGAGAATGGTTGGTTCGGGATTTGGAAGAGTTTGGGTTGAAATCGGAACATTTGGTTCCTTAAGGTTGGCTTAAAAGGCCAAGTTTGACTTCCGTCAACATTTGGAGTGAACGACCTCAGAATCGGGATTTGAAGGTTGCAACAGGTTCGTATGATGATTTCAGACTTGGGCGTACGTCCGGATCGGATTTTGGATGACCCGGGAGCGTTTTGGCCCCTAATAGTGAAAGTAGGGCTGCTTATCGGGCGGATTGGGCGGTTATTTACTCTTAACGGTTTGGCTTATCGGTTATCGGCTTTTAAATGTATTAATCCGCTAGCCAACCGACAAGATATCGAGCGGATTGGTATCGGTTTAGCTCTTATCGGGCGGTTTATCGGCCTAATTCAATCTATACTGGTTTTCACACAAGTCTCCACTCACAACTTACCGTAGGAAGCAGGAAATTTATTGTCCAAGCGAATGCAAAAGAGGCAATCTTTCTGGATAATGCTTTGCCACAATCACAGCAATAAGTATACACACCATCACTATACCAATGATGATGGTCTTTATCAACTCTTCCCTGTTGCCATTCGTGTTGGAGCCATTATTATGATCAAGCTCGGGGCTTATGTTCGCATGATCAGGTGCGGGTTCTGTCCAAGTGACCTCATCAGATTTATTCACATGATCAGGTGCTGGTTCCAAGTAAACGTATTTAGGAATTAGGCGTTAGAGATAGAGTACCGGAAGTGGAAGGGTTTTTGATATTTAATATATATATATTCTTAACGGGTTAACGGATTATCCGTTAGGAAAATTGAATAATCCGGCCCCAAACTGATAAGCAGTTAATAAAAAAAATTCAATCCGTTCCTCGTCCGTTAAACCGTTAACCCGGTACCAATAAGCCATTAAGCTTCGGTTTTGGTTCGGTTTTCAATTTCGGTTCGGTTTTGAACACCCCTAAGTGAAAGTTGATTCTTTAAGGATTTTGAAGTTCTTAAATATTTGGTTTGGAGCGGGTTTTTGTGTTATCGAGGTCCGAACGGAATTTCGAGCCGGAAATAGTTCCATATTGTCATTTAAGACTTGCACACAAAATTTGGTGTCAATCCGAGTAGTATAAGTATGTTTCATCGCATTGGATGTGAATTGAATAACTTGAAGTTCATAAGTTTGATTCAATTGGATTTAGGGGTGATTCTTAGATTTAGCGTTGTTTAGAGCATCCGAGGGTTCGAGCGAGTCTGTTTTATGATTTCAAACTTGCCGGTATGTTTGGGCGGGGCCCCGGGGGCCCCGAGCGTCAATCGGACGAGGCTCGAGTTGAGTTAGGAAAATTGGAAAGAGCTGAAGCTCCAGGTTGCTGACATAACCGCACCTGCGGTTGGCCAGCCGCAGGTGCGAGACCGCAGAAGCGGTCAACCCTTCGCAGGTGCGGCCCAAGGGGAGGAGCCAGGAACAGCAGATGCGACTCTTCTTCCGCAGAAGCGTCCCCTAGAATGCAGATGTGGCCACAGTCAAGCCGGTCCAATTCCACAGAAGCGAACCTTCCCTCGCAGAAGCGAGACCGCAGATGCGGTCCCCTAACCGCAGGTGCGAAAATCGCAGAAGGCAGTGCCTTCATTTAATACGGGAAATGTGTCATTTTTGACACATTTCATTCAATTGTTGGGAGATTTGGGAGCTTCCAAAGAGGGGATTTCGGCCTAGTATTGTGAGGTAAGTTATTTCTACATAATGTGAGTTTACATAGCTTAGGGGTAGATTATACCATGTAAAATAGTAAAAATTATGGGTTTAGAGTAAAAACTAGGGTTATGATAAAACAAGATTTTACCACGAAATTTATTATGGAATGAAGTAAAAATTATATAATTTGATCCTTAGGTTATGGGTAACAACTTCCCTCGAGAATTTTCAGAATCCGGGCATGTGGGCCAGGGGATGGATTTTAGGAAACTTGTACTTAGGGTTGGGAAATTTCTTTAATAGTTAGAATATGAACTCTTGAGCTTGTATTGACTAGTTCTTACCCCGTTTGATTATTTTTGGATCGTTCGGCTCCGAATTGAGGGTTTAAGCGCGTTCTAGATATTGGAAGTAAGCTTTGGAGCAAGGTGAGTCTCCTTTCTAACCTCCTAAGAGGGAAATAAACCCCTAGGTGAATTAAATAAATGTATGTGATTGTCTGTGGGGGCTACGTACGTACGTGGTGACAAGAGTCTGTGCGTAGCTACTATTATGCTAATTGTCCGGGGTAGTTTAGGACCCGTATCATGCCATACTTGCAAATGCTTACATTCTTACTTGCTACTGAGATCACGTAGGACATGTTAGGGATAACGAATGTACGCACTTACTTGAGAACTTGTATGAAATTATTTGACTATAATGCGCCTTTATGTGCCTTCTTGATAATAATTGCTATTTGTGGATCGCGCTGATCGCCTCGGTAGAAATAGATGCATCTATGGTTCGCGCCATTCGACCCTCTGACAGTGCACAGTTATTATTATGTTGGACCGGGCCGTACGACCTTGGCATAATGTGCGCATGTTATTTATGTGGAATTCAGCCATAATTTACTCTGTTTAAATGCCTTGAAATGTAAGTTATTATGTGACGTGACTGAATCTGATATATATATATTGTTGGTCCTTGTTCTGAGTATGTCATTATATACATGCCATCCATGCTTAGTGTAAACCTTATATATTATTGATATTGACCTTAGTAAGTGCCAAGTCGACCCCTCATCACGATTTCTTCGAGGTTAGACTGGATACTTGCTGGGTACATATTGTTTATGTACTCATACTACGCTTCTGTACTTAACTGTACAGGATCTGAAGCAGGTGCATCTAGTTACCCCTCCGGCGCGCGTTCCTGATTCCTGGTCGAGATCTCACGGTGAGCTGCCCCTTCTCGGTCGTTCAATAGCATTACCGGAACTTCTCTTCTTATGTTGTCATTATGTATTGTCTATTCTGTTTCAGGAAGTAGGATAGTGGTATTCTTTTGTACATTCTACTAGTTGACCTAGTACTTGTGACACAAGTTCATGGCACACGCATTAGTAGACTATCATTTTTGGGTTGTATTTCTATTGTTATGAAATCGTTAATTATCTACTATTTTTAAATAAGTTAAGTGAATGTTGGGAATGTTTGATAAAATAGTTGAGAACTCACTAGTTGTTAGGGTTGGCTTGCCTAATCATAGAGTTGGGCGCCATTACGACCTGTAATGGAATTTGGGTTATGACAACATGCTATCAGAGTACTAGGTTTACGTAGGTCTCACAAGTTATGGGCAAACCTAATAGAGTCTTGCGGATCGGTACGGAGACGTCTGTATTTATCTTCAAGAGGCTATAGGGTGTTAGAAAACTACTATTTATTCATCTTCTACGTGCAGTTAATGGTATACTAAATTTCCTCCTTCTATTCTCTCACAGATGGTGAGGACGCGCATGAGAGACGTTCCAGACCTGGGAGGAGCTGCTCCCCCCGTTGCTAGAGGCCGAGGTAGAGGCTGGGGGAGGGAACCGGCCCGAGGTAGGGGACGAGGGCGTCCCAGAGCTGTCCCAGTTGCACCACTGGCGGATCCTGCAGGGGATCCTATCATTGAGGAGTAGGGCGAGGTGCCCGCAGCTGAGCCTACCCCGGCGAACTTTATGACAGCACCGGGTTTCTAGGAGGTCATGGGCCGTATGTTGCGGTTCATGGATACCATGACTCAGGCTGGTTTATTTCCAGCAGACCCAACTACATCTCAGGCGGGAGGGGGAGCACAGACCCCTACTACTCAGGCTCCTGGTCATGCAGCTGCAGTGTATCAAACTCTGGGTGCACTACCCGCGGATGGGGCTCAGCCAGTTGCTGCAGTGGTACCCGAGCCCAGACCGGCTGTGGACGGCGATCTCCAGAAGTTATTGAACCGATGGACTAGGCTACACCCTCCTATCTTCGGAGGTGAGCGTCATGAGGATGCTCAAGATTTCATTGATAGGTGCAGGGACAGACTGCACAACATGAGGATATTGGAGTCTCATGAGGTTGACTTCACTACTTTCCAGCTGGAGGGCAGGGCCCGTAGATGGTGGTAGTCCTATGTTCTTGGCAGGCCAGCGGGTTCTCCTCCCATTACTTGGGGTCAATCACAGAACTATTCCTGGATAGGTATGTACCACCCTCTGAGAGGGAAGAGCTGCGGTATCAGTTTGAGTAGCTTGAGCAGGGTTAGATGTCGGTGACCGACTATGAGGCGAGGTTTCCTGAGTTGTCTCGTCATGCACTGATGATACTTCCTACTGACGCAGAGAGGGTGCGGAGGTTCATTGCAGGGTTGCATTCTAGTATTAGGGCCAACATGGCCCGAGAGGTGGAGATGGGGACTCCTTATCAGCTAGTGGTGGAGATTGCTCGGAGGATTGAGGGCTATCATCTGAGAGGTAGGGAGAAGATGCAGCAGGACAAGAGGGCTAGATTCTCTGGAGAGTTCAGAGGTGCCCCGGCTAAGGGCAGAGGTCAGTTTGGGAGGGGTCGGCCTAGCAGGCCCCCATATTCAGCACCACCACCTCCTCGAGGTGCTCCATCACGACCCTATTTCAGTGCCATTCCAGAGAGTTCTTACTGCCCGCCAGCCATCCAGGGTTCTTCCAGTGGGTATTCAGTTCTCCAAGGTTCTTCTGGTTCCTACT
This sequence comes from Nicotiana attenuata, assembly GCF_001879085.1. NCBI lineage: Eukaryota > Viridiplantae > Streptophyta > Magnoliopsida > Solanales > Solanaceae > Nicotiana > Nicotiana attenuata. Next base: position 38,712 of record NW_017670264.1, on the reverse strand, counting down.
TCAGTGCCATGCCAGATAGTTCATACTGCCCACGGCTATTCAGGCTTCCTCTAGTGGGTCTACGGGCTATCAGGGTCATACATCAGGATAGCAGATCGCCGCACGGAGGGGTTGCTTCGAGTGTGGAGACCTTAGTCACATGAGGAGATATTGCCCCAGCTTTGGGGCAAGGCAGTGCAGCAGGGTCAGCATCCTATGATTACAGCACCGGTTTCCCAGCCGCCCAGAGGCGGAGGACAGACTGGTAGGGCCGTCCTAGAGGTAGAGGCCAGGCAGGGAGAGGTCAGCCACCTACTGCTCAGTCAGGTGGAGGCCAACCAGCCGGCGCTCCAGCCAGATTCTATGCTATTCCGGCCAGATCAGATGCATTGGCCTCAGATGCCGTTATCACAGGTATTATTTCCATCTGCGGTAGGGATGATTCAGTGCTATTTGATCCAGGGTCTACCTATTCATATGTGTCATCTTTGTTTGCTCATTTCCTGGATATTCCTCGTGAGTCCTTGGGGTACTCCTATTCATGTGTCCACTCCTATGGGTGATTCTGTGGTTGTGGGTCGGATCTACCGGTCTTGTGTGGTCACATTCTGTGGTTTCGAGACTAGAGCAGACCTCCTGTTGCTTGATATGACTGACTTTGAGGTCATCCTGGGCATGGATTAGTTAACCCCATACCTCGCCGTCCTAGATTTCCATGCCAAGACTGTTACTGTTACTTTAGCGATGCCAGAGTTGCCAAGGTTGGAGTGGAAGTTCCTCAGTTAGCACATCTAGTCGGGTTATCTCTTTTCTGAAGGCTCGACATATGGTCGAGAAGGGTTTTTTGGCTTATCTAGCTTATGTTCGGGACACCACCGCAGAGTCTCCGACGATTGACTCAGTTCCAGTAGTCCGGGAGTTTGCCGATGTGTTTCCTTCTGACCTTCCTGGCATGCCACCGGATCGTAATATTAATTTCTACATTGATTTGGCTCCAGGTACCCAGCCTATATCTATCCCACCGTACCGTATGGCTCCGAAAGAGTTGAAGGAGCAGCTTGAGGAGTTGTTAGAAAAGGGGTTTTTTAGACCGAGTGTGTCACCTTGGGGTGCACCAGTGTTATTTGTGAAGAAGAAGGATGGGACTGCGGATGTGCATTGATTACCGCCAGTTGAACAAGGCTACCATCAAGAACAAGTACCCGTTGTCGCGCATTGATGATTTGTTCGATCAGTTGCACGGTGCTAGGGTGTTCTTTAAGATCGACTTGAGACCAGGGTATCATCAGCTGAAGATTCGGGACTCAGATGTTCCGAAGACTGCTTTCCATACTAGATATGGCCATTATGAGTTTCTAGTGATGTCCTTTGGCTTGACTAATGGCCCAGTAGCGTTTATGGACTTGATGAACAGGGTGCTCAGGCCTTATATTGATTCTTTTGTTATCATCTTCATTGACGACATCTTGATATACTCACGTAGACCGGGGGAGCACGAGCAGCATTTGAGGGTAGTGCTTCAGACCTTGCGAGAGTAGAAGCTATATGCTAAGTTCTCCAAGTGTGAGTTTTGGCTAGAGTCAGTAGCATTCTTAGGGCATATTGTGTCAGGAGACGGTATTAAGGTGGATCCCAAGAATATTGAGGTAGTTCAGAGTTGGCCACGTCCTACTTCAGTGACTGATATCAGGAGTTTCTTGGGGTTGGCAAGTTATTACCGCCGATTTGTGCAGGGTTTTTCATCCATTGCATCACCTCTGACTAGATTGACCCAGAAGGGTGCTCCTTTCCGTTGGTCCAATGAGTGTGAGGCGAGCTTTCAGAAGCTCAAGTCAGCTCAAGAGAGATTAAAAGTATCTGGTGTATTCCCAAATAAAGCCTGTAATTCTTGAAGTTGGATGATAAAAAAGAAGATCTTGTTACTTTCTGAAATATTGGCACGAAAACTGAAGCAATCAGTTGAAGACGACGGCTCTGATGGTTTTATGTGGTGCTTTCCAGTGGCTTCATGTAGTTTTTGAGGTGAGATAAACAAGAATACTGAGGAGATTCCTTGGGAAGCAATTCAACTCCGGTCATGGCTTTTTCCAATTTGGGTATTTGACAGAGGGAAGAATATTGTGTGAATGCAGAGATGGGTCTAAAAGAAAACTGTGTGTTTTAATGGTTGAATTTGAGTTGAATATGGTGATTGTTGAAAGAATTTGAGTTGTTAAAAAAAAATGGTGGCAAGCTAGTGGTGCTTATGGTTGAAATTGTATGAATGTGGAGATGGGTCTAAAAGAAAAGGTGAAAATGGGTTGGCGTAGCAGCAGTAGTGAGATTTGCTAGAGATGGGGTGAATTAATTTTTTTTAAATAGCTTTTGTAAAAAAAAATAGTTTTATAAAATTTGAAAATGATGTGGCATAGTGTGTATGACGTGGACATTGATATCAGGGCGTCTGAGAGACACGTAAGGTCGGGGGGGGGGGGTTAAAGTAACGTGTTTCAATAAGTATAAGTATTCACTTGACAAACTGTTGAGTATAGGGACTGGAATGACAAAGGGAAACAAGTACAGGAGTTTATTAGGCTATTCTGCCTAATGAAAATGATGGCAAGAATAATCGGGCCAATCAATCAATGATCAATTAATGTGGGTCAGACATTTTTGTATCCTCTTCTCGTACAGGTAGGTCCGAAGCCTCGCTATCCACAACAGCCATGGTTTGGCTATAATTGAGTGATAAATGTGAACATGAAATACGAGTGACTCTTAAAAACATAGCAATCACATCATCCATTGATCGTTTGGCAGACATGAACAATATTTGGTTGAATTTGAAATAAAAAGAATGGTTTGAAATTGAACGTTTACCTAAGTTTTCCAATTTTGGTCTGATGTTTGGCTATAATTCCATATTTTTAGCGCATTACTTACCTTATATTTTGGTGCTTTAATGCTAAACTATACTATATTTGTGCTTAATTGAGTTTATTTTATGTATAGGTACATTGAAGATGAAATTGGAGCAAAATAAATATTTAATGTGTAATTTATGCTCTAAAACAATATTATAATGAGCAAAGAAGAAGAGACAAGAAATGACAATGTTTGGCAACGTTAGGAAGCAAATCAAAATGAGAAAAGAAGCAGCAAAGCAACAGGCGAGGCGAGCTGTCACGACCCAAATTTCATTATAGGTCGTGATGGCGCCCAACACCATTGTTAGGCAAGCCCACACAGATCAACTAGTGAATTCCCATTTTAAATAAATTAGTAAGTAATAGCTTCTCCTTATTTGATGAAATTCAGGAGATTGAAATTTTTAACATAAATAAATGGAAGCAATAAATACGAATCGTAATCTCGCAAGTAAAACAAAAGCATAAGTCTACTAGTATGTGTGCCAAGACCTGGTGTCACAAGTATGTGGGCAATCTAGTAGAATATACAAAATCATGCTAGCGTACCGTCTGAAAAGAAATAGACAAAAAATAAAGACATAAGAGATACTCCAGCTGATGCAGAACGGCTCAAAAGGGCAGCTCACCGGGAAGTCTCAAGCTGGGGAGTCAAGTCTACACGCCGGACTGGTGGCCAGATGCACCTGCCTCAAATCCTGTACAATCAAGTACAGAAGTGTAGCGTGAGTACATAAATATACTTACCCAGTAAGTATCTCGTCTAACCTCGAAGAAGTAGTAACGAGGGATCGACTCCGACACTTACTAGGGCCAATAATATAATAATATAAAGTTCCAATTTTTAAATCGTAATGTATGTAGATAACAATAAGCTCAAAACGAGAATAATAACTGGAAAATCCTTCAATGATATTTAAGAATTCAAGGCACTTTCTTCATTTAAAACAAGTGACCATTCAAGCTGCAAATTATACAAACTATAATGAGCTCCAATTCTATTATCACAATACGACCGAGGACGTTCGGCCCGATCCAACATAAATATAAATTGTGCACTGCTGAGGGTCAAACGGCGCGATCCATAGATGCATCTATTCACCCCGCTGGCCCGCTCACGAATCATACATGCGACGCGGTCAAATATAAATTTATGGAATTACCTCGCTCGCGGATCATGCGTGCGACGCGATTAAGTATAATTTTATCATTTAAATCATAACCCTTTCTTGATTCTTTTAACAAAATAAAGACAATTCAACTTGAAGCCTTTAAATCCATAGAAATCCTCAACTTAATTCTTTTTGTTACAATTAGCACGTATAATCAAATAACAGTGTTCACAATGCATGGTGTAAACCTAAAACTACCCGGACATAATAGAAATAGTAGATACGTATGGACTCTCGTCACTTCGTGCGTATGTATCTCCCACAATTAATCACATGTTAATTAAGTTCACCTATGGGAAAATTTCCCTCTTACAAGGTTAGAAAAGAGACTTACCTCGCTTCAAAGCCTACTTCCAAACTCAAGAATGCGCTCAAGCCCTCAAATCAGAGCCAAACAATCCAAAACTATTCAAATAGTGCAAAAACCAATCATTATAGGTTCAAAAGATCATATTCTAACTATTAAAGTGATTACCCAACCCCAAAGGCAAGATTCCAAAAATTCACCCCCGGGTCGACGTGCCCGGATTCCGAAAATTTTCGAAGGAAGTTGTTACCCAAAACCTGTAACGATCCGACTGGTCGTTTTGCTTTCTAGAATCCCGTTCCCTTAAATAAGACTTCCTGTACTTGCTTTTACTGATTTATGACTTGTGGGGATGGTTGGTTCGGGATTGGGAACAGTTTGGGTTGAAATCGGAATACTTGGTTCCTTAAGGTTGGCTTAAAAGGCCAAGTTTGACTTCGGTTAACATTTTGAGTAAACAACCTCGAAATCGGGATTTGAAGGTTCCAATAGGTTCGTGTGATGATTTCAGACTTGGGCGTATGTCCGGATCGGATTTTGGATGACCCCGAGAGCGTTTTGGCGCCTAACAGTGAAAGTTGATTCCTTAAGGATTTTGAAGTTCTTAAATATTATTTTGGATCGGGTTTTGTGTTATCGAGGTTCGAACGGAATTCCAGACCGGGAATAGTTTTGTATTGTCATTTAAGACTTGCACGCAAAATTTGGTGTCAATCCGAGTAGTATAAGTGTGTTTCGTTGCATTGGATGTGAATTGAAGAACTTGAAGTTCATAAGTTTGATTCAATTGGTTTTAGGGGGTGATTCTTAGATTTAGCGTTGTTTCGGGCGTTCCGAGGGTTCGAGCGAGTCCGTTTTATGATTTCCAACTTGTCGGTATGTTCCGGCGGGGCCTCGGGGGCCCCGAGCGTCAATGGGACGAGGCTCGAGTTGAGTTAGGAAATTTTTGAAGGAGTTGAATCTCCATGTTGCTGTTGTTACACCCTGTGTTTTCGTACGTAAGAATACATCATAAGTCAATTAATGTAAGCTCAGAAAGGGAATCATCTTTTAAAAGTTTACAAAGTTAGTTCATCATGTTACCTTGGAGGTTACAAATATTTAAGATCATGAATAACAAGTACCAAAAGGGTTGGAAAGCTTAGTCGCTAAACGAATTGAAGAAAATAAGTTTCGTCAAAAATCGACAAGTTTGGAATGTTATAACATATTATTTTGGGGTAAGACTAGGGTGATTAACATGATGAGGAGGTTAATTTATGAGTTATTGTAGTCGTATGATAGTCGTGTGTTATGTTTTTAAGTCAAACGAGTTATGGAACAAAAGTTAGCAAAGGTCATCACAAGTTGCATTCATAATGTGCTGAAATTTAGGTCAAATGTAGATGCACTTTTCTCCCAATATACTTGGAATCAATGCATGATCTACATATCAAATTGAAGATCTACGAGTCTAATTTCCAACGCATTAAACCGTTCGTCAATACGACATCGGAATAGAGAGATATTCGTGTTTTCGCGAGACCGCGCAAGCAGCTCCCAATGGGACCCACTTAGGCGGTGGTTGACCTACTTCAATTTATAAACGATTTGGACGCCTATTTTTCACTTATTTTCAACTCAACTTCGTCTCCAAACTTCTCCTAACCCTTCTAAACAGATTCCACAAGGGTTTGAAGTGATTCCAAAGTGATTACACCATATTTCAACATCAAAACTTAGTTCTAGTGAAGAACAACACCTCTTTGAGGTTGTGTTGTCATTGAGGATTGTTGTGGGCTGTATTTGGATGAAATTCCAAGTTGTTGCTGCTGTCTAAGGTGAGTATAACAGACTACTAATTGTGCTTAAGCTTGCTTGTATGTTGGTTAAGTTGTTAGGATGATAAACTACAAGATAGTACTTGGATTAGCTTAAGTCACTTCTATGGTGTTGTATTGCTATTGAGGGTTGTTGTGAGCTGAATATAACTTGGATTTCGACTTGAAGTTACTATAGGAGTTGTGTGTATTGTGTTCTTGCATGTGCTTAAGGTTATCTTGATGTTGATTAAGTTAAATGGATGGAGTAGACATGAACTAGTGAATAAAGCTACTAATTGAAGATAGTTGGAGTTGAGGATTGTTTCCTTTGTTATAAATATATGGTATAAGGATGGAATCATTGATGAATGACTTCATTATCATGTTAATGATAGTTTTAAATTAATGTAAGAAGTCTATAAGGGGTGATATGGGTTATACGGATTCCAATCGGAGCTTGCCGCTCGTCGTGAAGTAGTTGTGACTTGTTGTTGTTATATGGTGTCTTGTTATTGATATTTATAGGTTGCTGGACTTCCCTGGCTGTTGTTGTTGGTATATGGTATTGGAGGAGGCCCTTGTTACAAGGGAGATGCTGCCCGAATTTACGTAGACGAGCTACTAGCTTAAGTTACAGACTTGGCCTTTGCTCAACACTGATTTTGAATCTCCTTATGCTATGATAGATCGAGTTGACTTGTTTGAAGAGTTGCTTGGAAGGTATTAAGGACTCAACATGTTTAAGGTATGTTAAGGCTCTTCCTTCATTCTTTTGGCATGATCTAAAGTGAAGCGAACATAAACGATACGCTATTTCATAATGAATATACTCCTAGCAACTAAGGTTGTCCATGTTATTCTTTCCTTACAAAGTTATTCCAAGAAAGTATATATGATCCTTGAGTCCTAGTGAAGTTCACATTGATGGTATGATGTCCATAATGTTAATCGATGGTGCAATGACCTTATGTCACTCCAAAAGGTTTAGAACGTGATTCCATGATTCCAGCATGCATTATATATGTATCTACTTTACTCTACCGAGCCGCGCTATAGTCGGCCGGGTATGGCACCTATTGTGCAACCACTGATCAGTTGGGTTTTACCGAGCTCCACGTGGCCGGTATGATTCTACCGAGCCTTATAATGGCCGGGTACGTTTTTACGTTTTTTACCCGAAGTTCCCTCTTTTCGAGGCCGGGTTACGGATATGTAT
>NW_017670264.1:0-31310 GCF_001879085.1 Nicotiana attenuata | reverse complement strand
ATGGCCGGGTACGTTTTTACCGAGTCCTCTTTGAGGCCGGGTACGATATGATGATGATGATGCCCACAGAGGCGTATGTTTTTAAAAGTTTATGTATATATATGTATTATGCATTTCATGTCAGTATCCCCCAGAGGCACTCAGATGTTACAGGTTGTATCTCCTCTATCTCTCTTTACATTACTGTTCTTGTTTATGCTCTCCTGCCTTACATACTCGGTACTTTATTTGTACTGACGTCCCTTTTGCCTGGGGACGCTGCGTTTCATGCCCGCAGGTCCCGATAGACAGGTTGACATTCCTCCAAGTAGGCTATCAGTTCAGCGGAAGGCGTTGGTGCACTCCACTTGCTTCGGAGTTGCCTATTTGGTCAGTATGCTTTGGATATGTATTGATTGGTATGGCGGGCCCTGTCCCGACCTTTATGATATTAGGTACTCTTAGAGGCTTGTAGACAGATGTCAGGTGTATGGATACTTGTATGGCCTTTTCGGCTTATGTTTTGAGTTTACAAATGGTCATGTCGGCCTTATAGGCCCGTATGTCACATGTATAAGTTTGCATATCATGGTGGGTCATCATATGTTGAGTATTACCCTATGTTTCATTCTTGTTATCTCATGACGAGTTTTCTAGCTCATTTACCATGATAGTATGATAAGAAAGATATGTTATGTTGGTACTCGGTTGAGTAAGGCACCGGGTGCTCGTCGCGGCCCATCCAGTTTGGGTCGTGACAGCTGTCATAACCGCACCTGCGGTTGGCCAGCCGCAGGTGTGAGACCGCATAAGCGGTCGACCCTTCGCAGGTGCTGCCCAAGGGGAGGAGCCCAAGAACCGTAGATGCGACCCCTCTTCCGCAGAAGCGGCCCCAGGACCGCAGATGTGGTCCCAGCCAGTCCGGTCCAATTCCGCAGATGCAGACCTTCCCTCACAGAAGCGAGACCACAGATGCGATCCCCTAACCGCAGGTGCAAAAATCGCTGAAGGCAGTACCTTCATTTAATAGGGGAAATGTGTCATTTTGACACATTTTATTCAATTCTTGGACGATTTGGGAGCTTCCAAAGAGGGGATTTCAGCCAGCATTGTGACGTAAGTTATTTCTACATAATGTGAGTTTAATACATAGTTTGGGAGTAGATTACACCTTGTAAATTAGTGAAAACTGTGGGTTTAGAGTAAATCCTAGGGTTTTGAAAGAAACAAGATTTAACCAAGAAATTTGTTATGGAATGAAGTAAAAATCATATATTCTTAATACTTAGGTTATGTGTAACAACTTCCCTTGAGAATTTTCGGAATCCGGGCACGTGGGCCCGGGGATGGATTGTAGGAAACTTGTATTTAGGGCTGGGAAATTACTTTAATAGTTAGAATATGAACTCTTGAGCTTGTATTGACTAGTTCTTACCCCGTTTGATTAGTTTTGGATCGTTCGGCTTCGAATTGAGGGTTTGAGCGCCTTCTTGAAATTGGAAGTTAGCTTTGGAGCAAGGTGAGTATTCTTTCTAACCTCGTAAGAGGGAACCCCCTAGGTCAACCAAATAAATGTATGTGACTATCTGTGGGGGCGACGTATGCACGTAGTGATGAGAGTCCGTGCGTAGCTACTATTATGCTAATTATCCGGGCAGTTTAGGACCCGTATCATGCCATACATGCAAATGCTTGTGTTCTTGCTTGCTAACTGAGATCACTTAGAACATGTTACGAATTGTAAATAAATATAAACGAATGTACACACTTACTTGAGAACTTGTATGAATTTATTTGACTATAAATGAAAAATGTGTGCCATCTTGATAATAATTGCTATTTGTGGATCAGGCCGATCGCCTCGGTAGAAATAAATGCATCTATGGTTCACGCCATTCGACCCTCTGGCAGTGCACAGTTGTTATTATGTGGATCGGGCCGTACAACCTAGGCATAATGTGCGCATGTTGTTTATGTGAAATTCATCCATGATTTATTCCGTTTAAATGGTTTGAAATGTAATTTATTATATGACATGACTGCAATTGATATACCGTTTCTCCTTGTTCTGAGACTATCATTATATTCATGCTATCCATGCTTAGCAAAACCTTAAATATTATTGATATTGACCTTAGTAAGTGTCAAGTCGACCCCTCGTCACTACTTCTTCGAGGTTAGACTGGATACTTGCTGGGTACATGTTGTTTATGTACTCATACTACGCTTATGTACTTAACTATATAGGATCTGAGGCAGGTTCATCTAGTTACCCCTACGGCGCGCGTTCCTGACTCCTGATCGAGATCTGACGGTGAGCTGCCCTCCTGAACCGTTCAGCAGCATACCGGAGTTCTCTTCTTTTGTTGTTGATTATATACTGCCTATTCTGTGTCAGGCAGTAGGATAGTGGTATTTTTGTACATTCTGTTAGTTACCCTAGTACTTGTGACACTAGTTCCCGTCACACACTTGTAGACTATTATTTTGGGATGTATTTACATTATTACGAACATGTTAAATATTGACTGGTTTAAAGCTTAACTGTTAATTGAAAATGTTGGGGTTGTTTTGATAAAAATAATGAGAACCCATTAGTTGAATTAGAGTTGGCTTGCCTGACAACGGTGTCAGGCGCCATCATGACCTACGATGGAATTTGGGTCGTGACAAAACCTAAGGAACATAAATATATGATTATCACTAAGTTTCATGGTCAATTTCGTGGTAAAAATCTCATTCTTGTCAAACCCTAGGTTTTTATTATCTAAACCATGATTTCTACCAATTTTCATGTTGGAATCTACCCAAAATTTATGTATTGAACTCACAATAGGTAGAAATTACTTACCTCCAAAAGCTAGGTGGAAATCAATTTCAAAAAGCTCCAATAATCACCCAAAGAGTGAGAGAAAATGAGTGAAAATGGCTTAAGTCCCGTATTTATTGAACCTCACTGCCCCAGCGATCTTCGCACATGCGATGCATGGGCCGCACATGCGGATCCGCTTCTACGGACCAGGTGTCCGCTTCTGTGGAATAGGCTGGGCCGGTTGGGGTCGCACCTGCGGACGGGTTACTGCTTCTGCGGAAAAGGAGCCGCATCTGCGGAACCTGGGCTCCTCTTATTGGGCTGCATCTACGAGGCTCTACCCGCACCTGCAAGCTCGCACATACGGCTGACCAACCGCAGGTGCGGTTATGACAGCAGTTGGAGTTTCAGCTCTTGCTCCAAACTTTCAACTTGGTCCGGGCCTCGTCCGATTGACACTCGGGGCCCCGGGGCCTCGTCCAAACATACCAACATGTTTCGAATCATAAAAAGGACTCGCTCGAGCTCTCGAAATGCCCGAATCAACATAAAAACTAAGAATCACACCCTAAAACCAATTGAATCAAACTTATGAACTTCAAGTTCTTCAATTTACTTCCAATGTGCCGAAACGTACTTATACTACTCGGATTGACACCAAATTTTGCGTGCAAGTCTTAAAAAACATTACGGAACTATTCCCGATCTTGGAATTTCGTTTGGACCTCGATATCTCCAAAAACCGCTCCGAACCAAATTTAAAGAACTTCAAAGTTCTTCAAGAACAAACTTTCACTATTAGGCGCCAAATGCTCCCGGGTCATCCAAAACCCAATCCGGACATACGGCCAAGTCCGAAATCATCATACGAACCTATTGGAACCGTCAAATACTGATTCCGAGGTCGTTTATTCAAAATGTTGACCGAAGACAAACTTGACCTTTTAAGCCAACCTTAAGGAATGAGGTGTTCCGATTTCGATCCAAACTCTTCCAAATCCCGAACCAACCATCCCCGCAAGTGTTAAGTCAGTAAAAGCAAGTATGAGAAGTCTTATTTAGGGGAACGGGGTTTTAGAAAGCAAAACAACATATCGGGTCGTTACACGAGCTTTCTTGATCGCGTTTGAGTGTGCGCCGCGAGGCCTACCGCGAGACCAAGTTCGTGATAGAGCTGGCGTCGCACGGGCTGCAGCGAGGTGGAGCACGCTATAGAGGTCACGACACGAGGCGTGTAGCGAGGGTGTTGCGGATTTTAAAAGCCTATATCGCCTCCTTGTTGGTTTTGGACTGGATTATTTCGTCTAGGTCTTTTCCCTACATATATAAATAATCAGTAAACACAATTTTTAGGGGGACTCGACCTAGGGAGGCAAGAACACACTAGGAGAAAGGCGGAAAATTCTTCTACGAGTTTCTCTTGTCCTTCTTCGTATATTCATTATTGGTTTTGAATTTAAAAACTGATCAAATTTGGTTTGGTTTTGATTTATAGTTTTCTTTTGCTAAGTACAATAATTTATTTCATGTTAAAAATAATTTATTTTTAATTGAGTACTTAAATTATTCATTACTATTTGATAGAATATCATCAATGTATCTTGGTAAATGATAGATTTCTCAATGAGCAATTGGTTTGATGGTGTTACGTTTAAAATGCAGTCGTCGGAATATGTCTTTGGTATTGTATGTTTCATATTTAAGAAAAACCCCGATAAATAACCGAAAAAATCGAACCGACAAAAACCGAATCGATAAAAAACCGACTTAATTGGTTTTTGTTTGGTTACAATATTTGAAGAATCGACTTACATGATTTGGTTCATTTTAGGGAAAAATCTATTCAAATCGAACCATGAACACTCCTAGTTGTGGGATCGTCTCCATTTTTTCTTAATTTGAGTGAAATAATCTCAACAATTCCACCGTACGGTCCACATCTCTTGGTGGCGATCATCAAATTTTTTATTGAACTTGATGACCTAATAAAATTCCAAATTTAAGAATATTATCTCAAGTAAATTGATCATAATTATTGGATTTTGTTGGAATTAAATCAAGATTAATTAGTAATCTATAATTTAATATTTATTAATTTATTTAATTCATATCTACTTAGATTTAGTGTGAAAATCATACAGGATTACATTTTCTTGTTTTTAGCCACATTTGATTGATTGAGAGGTAGCTATGATATCGTAGAATTATTGAGTTTATGAGTAATGAAAAAACTCTTAAACCTCTTTATCTCTTTAGTTTACAAGAGTTTTTATTAATAATCATTGTTGAATATTTTACTTGTGCCTAAACAATTTTTTTGGGTACACTTTTTTTTATAAATCCTTCAAATTTCGCATGTTATGTTTTTATCATCTTTTTGACGGGGAAAGTGATTTTTCGAAATTAATACGGTGACTGTTTAGTTTATAATTTAATGACAATTTGATGGAAAAGTTAATATATAATAAAAAGACATAATAGCCTATTAGACACTTCTACTTATTACGGTTTGTCATCTCGATCCCAATATTCTACAAAGTTTCTGTCACGATCCCGGTTCGCCCTCCGTGAACCATCGTGACGGCACCTAGTCTCTACGACTAGGTAAGCCTAAAATGCAAAAAATAAACCAAATTTGCGGAAGAAAAATAAGTTAAAACAGAGATAGAGTAAATAAACAACGTTTAAGAGTGTCGCCCGGCATACACAACGTTAACTCTCAAAACTAATACATGTCCCCAGAACCCGAAAACCCATGAATCACAAGCTACGAATATAGTAAAATGCTTTAACTCCGGAAAGTCTACATCAACAGTAAAGATAGAAGGGCTAATCACTATAAGAGAGAATGGAGAGAGACTCCTCGGTCTGCGGACGCGGTAGATATACCTCGAAGTCTCCGTAAAATCGCCTCGCCTCAAGGATGGTAAGTCTGAGTAGAGGTACCTGGATCTGCACATGAAAAACATGTGCAGAAAGGGCATGAGTACACCACAACGGTACTCTGTAAGTGCCAAGCCTAACCTCGGTCGGGTAGTGACGAGGAAGGTCAGGGCCCTACTGAGATTAAATAATAATATAAAGTTCGACAGTGTAGATAAGAGCAGTATAAATTAGTGCAACAGTAAAAATAGCACAGGATATAAGATAACTACAACTGATACAGAGGCAAAACAGACACAAGGATAATAACCAGGGATCTCTCAGTATCCCGAGAATCTCTTAGTATCCTCAATATATGTGCCAGGGATCTCTCGGTATCCCGAGGATCTCTTAGTATCCTTAATATATGTGCCAGGGATCTCTCGGTATCCGAGGATCTCTTAGTTTCCTCAATATATGTGCCAGGGATCTCTCGGTAACCCGCATCTCAGCTCGACCATGAATACGTACGGGGGTCTCCCGGGATGCCTTCCCGTAGCCCCAAAATAAACGCACAACAATAGCAAAAGGGAATTACTCAAATTAAGCTCAACTTCATACCATGGCAAAACAGATAATTCTAACCTAGCATGCTTCACGTAATACAAATAAGGCAGTTAAGGCAAATAGAGCAATTTAGTCAATTAGACATGCTTCTCTACACTAACAGCAGACTAAATTCCCAATTGTGTAAGCAAGAAAAAAAGGAAGAACACAATTTAAGGCTATTTTTAATGAAAAACCGGATTTCCAACAATTAGCACAAGAACGCACTCGTCACCTCATGTACAAGGCATTTCAATTATCACAATATCAATCCTAAGGGAAATGTCTCCCAAACAAGGTTAGACAAGCCACTTACCTCGAACCGGCTTAATAATCAACCCAAGACCACGTTCTTGCCACGAGAACTCGACCCCAAATGGCCCAAATCTATTCAATTCAATTGCATAATATAAATAACACTTCAAGTAACTGATTCTACAAAAAAATTCTAAGCTAATACGCGAAATTAGGTAAAATGACCAAAACGCCCCTCGGGCCTACGTCTAGGAATAGAGTAAAATTTATATTTCCAGAATCCTCACACTCCCACGAGTTCGTACGTACCAAGAACACTGAAATCGGAGCCCAAAATGACCCCTCAAATTCTCATTTTAAAGTCTCTTAATCTCACGCCCTAACTCTTCAATTTTAGGCCTAGATTTCATGATTTACTAGGTAGATTTCTCATTAGAAACGAGTTTTAAGACCAAGAACCTTACCTCCAAGTGATTCCTCTCGAATCCCTCTTCAATCCCCTTCAAGAGCTCCAAAAACGATTAAAAATGGTGGAAATAAACCCCAAAGTCGCGGAATCTCTTTTAAAACATTTTTGCCCAGCTGTTTCCGCATGTGCGGCCTTGTGACCGCTTCTGCGGTCCCGCATTTGTGGAACAAAGGTCGCATCTGCGACTTATCACTTAAGGGCCAATTTTCACACCTGCGGTTACCCATCCGCAGGTGCGGTACCACTTATGCGGTGACATACCCGCATATGCGGAACCTGCTGATTCTACCCCAAATCCGCTTCTGCGGTCACTGAACCGCATCTGCGGCACCGCACCTGCGGAACCCGAACCGCAGGTGCGGTTATGACAGAAAACCAGCAGCTGCTGCAACTCAAACTCCAAAATTTCCTCCGTCAACCACCCGAAATCATCCCGAGGCCACCGGGACCTCAACCAAAGGCACCAACAAGTCTAGTACCACTGTCCAAACTTGTACCAATCCTTAAAACACCTAAAACAACATTGAAACCTCAAATTAACCATGGATTCAAGCCTAAGAGCTCCAAATTTCTCAAAATACGCTTTCGATCACAAAGTCTATCAAACCTCGTCCGAATGACCTGAAATTTTGCACACACGTCATATTCAACAGCACGGAGCTACTCCAACTTCCGGAATTCCATTCCGACCCTCGGATCAAAATCTCACTATCGAACCGGAAACTTCAAAAATCCATCTTTTGGCATTTCAAGCCTAAATTAGCTACGGACCTCCAAAACACAATCCGAACACGCCCCTAAGCCCGAAATCACCCAACGGAGCTAACGGAACCAAAGGATTTCCATTCCGAGGCCGTCTTCACACTATTATGGCTATGGTCAAATTTCCAAGACTTAAGCTCTCATTTAGAGACTAAGTGTCCCAAAACTCTCCGAAATTCAAAACCGAACACCCCGGCAATTCAAAATAGTAGAAATAAACACGGGGAAAGCAGTAAATAGGTGATCGGGGCATAAATTCTAAGAACGACCGGCCGGGTCGTTACATCCTCTCACACTTAAACATTCGTTCGTCCTCGAACAAGCATAGAGACATACCTGAAGTAGTGAAAAGATTAGGGTAATGGTTGCGCATATCCTGCTCGGTCTCCCAGGTCGCCTCCTCGACCGACTGACCTCGACACTGAACCTTCACCGATGCAATGTTCTTTGACCTCAGCTTCCTAACCTGCCTGTCCAATATTGCCACTGGCTCCTCAACATAAGATAGATCCTTTTCCAACTGGACTGAGCTGAAATCCAACACGTGCAACGGGTCACCGTGATACCTCCGAAACATCGAGACATGAAATACCGGATGAACTCCTGCCAAGCTGGGAGGTAAGGCAAGCTCGTAAGCAACCTCCCCAACACGCCTCAATATCTCAAAAGGGCCAATAAACCTCGGACTCAACTTCCCTTTCTTCCCAAATCTCATAACTCGGACTCAACTTCCCTTTCTTCCCAAATCTCATAACGCTCTTCATAGGCAAAACCCGAAGCAGAACCCGCTCTCCAACCATGTAGGAAACATCACGAACCTTCCAGTCCGCGTAACTCTTCTGTCTGGACTGGGCTGTACGGAGTCTATCCTGAATCACCTTGACTCTCTCCAAAGCATCCTGAACCAAGTCTGTGCCCAATAATCTAGCCTCGCCCGGCTCGAACCAACCCAGCGGAGATCTACACCGCCTACCATATAAAGCCTCGTACGGTGCCATCTGAATGTTGGACTGATAGCTGTTATTGTAGGCAAACTCCGCCAACGGCAAGAACTGATCCCAAGAACCTCCAAACTCAATCACGCACGAATGGAGCATATCCTCAAGAATCTGAATAGTGCGCTCGGACTGTCCGTCCGTCTGAGGGTGAAATGCTTTGCTCAACTCCACCTGAGTACCCAACTCATGCTGTACGGCTCTCCAGAACCGCAATGTGAACTGAGTACCTCTGTCTGAAATGATGGAAACTGGAATACCAGGCAGACGAACAATCTCCCAGATATAAATCTCCACCAACCGCTCCGAAGAATAGGTAGTACACACAGGGATGAAATGTGCGGACTTGGTCAGCCGATCCACAATAACCAAAATGGCATTGAACTTCCTCAAAGTCCCCGGAAGTCCAGATACGAAGTCCATGGTGATCCGCTCCCACTTCCGCTCCGGAATCTCTATCTGCTGAAGCAATCCACCCGGTCTCTGGTGCTCATACTTCACCTGCTTACAATTAAGGCACCAAGCTACAAACCCAACTATATCTTTCTTCATCCGCCTCCACTAGAAGTGCTGGCTCAAATCCCGATACATCTTCGCGGCACCCGGATGAATGGAATACCGTAAAACTATGGGCCTCCTCTAGAATCATCTCCCGAAGCCCATCAACATTGGGTACACAAACTCGACCCTACATCCTCAATACTCCGTCATCACCAATAGTCACATCTCGAGCATCGCCATGAAACACTTTGTCCTTGAGGACAAGCAAATAAGGGTCATCAAACTGACGCTCCCGGATATGATCAAACAAGGAAAACCGAGAGCCCACGCAAGCTAGAACCCGACTGGGCTCCGAAAGATCCAATCTCACAAACTGGCTGGCTAAGGCCTGAACATCCATCACCATAGGCCTCTCTGCTACTGGTAAATAAGCCAAACTCCCCAAACTCTCTGCCCGGCGGCTCAAAGCATCGGCCACCACATTGGCCTTGCCCGGGTGACACAAGATAGTGATGTCATAATCCTTCAGCAGCTCTAGCCATCTCCTCTGATGCAAATTAAGGTCCTTATGCTTGAACAGATGCTGTAAACTCCGGTGATCAGTATATATCTCACAAGGCACGCCGTACAAATAATGACGCCAGATCTTCAAGGCGTGAATAATGGCAGCTAACTCAAGATCATGGACAGGATAATTATTCTCATGTATCTTCAACTGTCTGTAAGCGTAGGCAATCAACCTACCGTCCTGCATCAATACCGCTCCAAGGCCAACTCTCGAGGCATCACAATAGAAAGTATAAGACCCCTAACCGGTAGGCAATATCAGAACTGGGGTTGTAGTCAAAGCTGTCTTGAGCTTCTGAAAGCTCTCCTCGCACTCTTCCGTCCACTGGAACGGAGCACCCTTCTGGGTCAGTCTGGTCATAGGTGCTGCAATAGATGAAAACCCCTGAACAAATCGACGCTAATAACCCGCCAAGCCAAGAAAACTGCGGATCTTTGTAGCTGAGAATGGTCTGGGCCAACTTTGCACGGCCTCTACTTTCTTCGGATCCACTTGAATACCCTCTCTCGAGACCACGTGACCCAAGAACGCCACGGAATCCAACCAAANACGTATCTCTATATATATATATATATATATATATATATATATATATATATATATATCCGGGGATCTCTTGGTATCCCGAGGATCTCTTGGTATCCTCAATATATGCTAGGGATCTCTTGGTATCCCGAGGATCTCTTGGTACCCTCAATATATATTAGGGATCTCTTGGTAACCCGTGGATCTCTTAGTATCCTCAATATATGTGCCAGGGATCTCTCGGTATCCCGCACCTCAGCTCGATCATAAATATGTACAGGGGGTCTCCCGGGATGCCTTCCCGTAGCCCAAAAATGAAACGCGCAACGATAACAGAAAAGGGATATACTCAATTAAGCTCAACTTCATACCATGGCAAAACAGATAATTCTAACCTAGCATGCTTCACGTAATACAAATAAGGCAGTTAAGGCAAATAGAGCAATTTAGTCAATTAGACATGCTTCTCTAGACTAACAGCAGGCTAAGTTTCCAAATAGTGTAAGCGAGAAAAGGAAGAACACAATTTAAGGCTATTTTAAATTATTCCAACAATTAGCACAAGTACGCACTCGTCACCTCACGTACAAGGCATTTCAATTATCACAATATCAATCCTAAAGGGAGAGTCCCCCACACAAGGTTAGACAAGCCACTTACCTCGAATCGGCTCAACTATCAACCCGAAACCACGTTCTTGCCACGAGTATTCGACTCCAAATGGCCCAAATCTATTCAATTAAATTTCATGATGTAAATAACACTTCAAGTAACTGATTCTAAAGAAATTCTAAGCTAATACGCGAAAGTAAGTAAAATGACCAAAATGCCCCTCGGGCCCACGCCTCGGAACCGGGTAAAATTTACATTTCCAGAATCCTCACACTCTCACGAGTTCATACATACCAAGAACACAAAAATCGGAGTCCAAATGACCCCTCAAATTCTCATCTTAAAGTCTCTTAATCTCAAGCCCTAATTCTTAAATTTTAGGCCTAGATTCCATGATTTACTAGGTAGATTTCACATTAGAAACGAGTTTTAAGACCAAGAACCTTACCTCCAAGTGATTCCCCTCGAATCCCTCTTCAATCCCCTTCAAGAGCTCCAAAAACGATTAAAAATGGTGGAAATAAACCCCAAAGTCGCGGAACCTCTTATAAAACATTTCAGCCCAGCTGTTTCCGCATCTGCGGCCTTGGGACCCCTTCTGCGGTCCCGCATTAGCGGAACAAAGGTCGCATCTGCGACTTATCACTTAAGGCCCAAATTCCACACCTGCGACTACCCATCCGCAGATGCGGTACCGCTCCTGCGGAAAATACCCGCATCTGCGGAACCTGCTGAACTCCCCCAATCCGCTTCTGCGGCCACTGAGACGCATCTGCGGCGCCGCACCTGCGGAACCCAAACCGCAGGTGCGGTTATGACAGAAACCAGCAGCTGCAGCAACTCAAACTCCAAAACCTCCCGTCAACCACCGAAATCATCCCGAGGCCCCCGGGACCTCAACCAAAGGCACCAACAAAATACCACTGTCCAAACTTGTACCAATCCCTAAAACACTAAAACAACAGCGAAACCTCAAATTAACCATGGATTCAAGCCTAATATGCTTTAGATCAAAAAGTCTATCAAACCTCGTCCGAATGACCTGAAATTTTGCACACACGTCACATTCAACACCACGGAGCTACTCCAACTTCCGAAAATACATTCCGACCCTCGGATCAAAATCTCACTATCGAACCGGAAACTTCAAAAATCCATCTTTCGGCATTTCAAGCCTAAATTAGCTACGGACCTCCAAAACACAACTGAACACGCCCCTAAGCCCGAAATCACCCAACGGAGCTAACGGAACCATCGGAATTCCATTCCGAGGCCGTCTTCACACTGTTCCAACTACGATCAAATTTCCAAAACTTAAGCTCTCATTTAGGGACTAAGTGTCCCAAAACTCTCTGAAACTCAAAACCGAACATCCCGACAATTCAAAATAGCAGAAATAAACACGGGGAAAGCAGTAAATAGGGGATCGGGGCGTAAATTCAAAAAACGACCGGCCGGGTCGTTACATACTCCCACACTTAAACATTCATTCATCCTCGAACGAGCATAGAGACATACCTGAAGTAGTGAAAAGAGGAGGGTAACGGCTGCGCATATCCTGCTCGGTCTCCCAGGTCGCCTCCTCGACCGGCTGACCCACCACTGAACCTTCACAGATGCAATGTTCTTTGACCTCAGCTTCCTAACATACCTGTCCAATATCGCCACTAGCTCCTCAACATAAGATAGATCCTTGTCCAACTGGACAGAACTGAAATCCAACACGTGCAACGGATCACCGTGATAACTCCGAAGCATCGAGACATGAAATACCGGATGAACCCCTGCCAAGCTGGGAGGTAAGGCAAGCTCGTAAGCAACCTCCCCAACACGGCTCAATATCTCAAAAGGGACAATAAACCTCGGACTCAACTTCCCTTTCTTCCAAAATCTCATAACGCCCTTCATAGGCGAAACCCGAAGCAGAACCCGCTCTCCAACCATGTAGAAAACATCACGAACATTCCGGTCCACATAACTCTTCTGTCTGGACTGGGCTGTACGGAGTCTATCCTGAATCACCTTGACTCTCTCCAAAGCATCCTGAACCAAGTCTGTGCCCAATAATCTAGCCTCGCCCGGCTCGAACCAACCCAGCGGAGATCTACACCGCCTACCATATAAAGCCTCGTACGGTGCCATCTAAATGCTGGACTGATAGCTGTTGTTGTAGGCAAACTCCGCCAATGGCAAGAACTGATCCCAAGAACCTCCAAACTCAATCACACACGCACGAAGCATATCCTCAAGAATCTGAATAGTGCGCTCGGACTGTCCGTCCGTCTGAGGGTGAAAAGCTATGCTTAACTCCACCCGAGTACCCAACTCATGCTGTACGGCTCTCCAGAATCAGCGATGTGAACTGAGTACCTCTGTCTGAAATGATGGAAACTGGAATACCATGCAGACGGACAATCTCCCGGATATAAATCTCCGCCAACCGCTCCGAAGAATAGGTAGTACACACAGGGATGAAATGCGCGGACTTGGTCAGCTGATCCACAATAACCCAAATGGCATCGAACTTCCTCAAAGTCCGTGGGAGCCCAGATACGAAGTCCATGGTGATCCGCTCCCACTTCCACTCCGGAATCTCTATCTGCTGAAGCAATCCACCCGGTCTCTGGTGCTCATACTTCACCTGCTGACAATTAAGGCACCGAGCTACAAACCCAACTATATCTTTCTTCATCCGCCTCCACCAGTAGTGCTGCCTCAAATCCTGATACATCTTCGCGGCACCCGGATGAATGGAATACCGCGAACTATGGGCCTCCTCTAGAATCAACTCCCGAAGCCCATCAACATTGGGTACACAAACTCGACCCTGCATCCTCAATACTCCGTCATCACCAATAGTCACATCTCGAGCATCGCCATGCAACACTTTGTCCTTGAGGACAAGCAAATGAGGGTCATCAAACTGACGCTCCCGGATACGATCAAACAAGGAAGACCGAGAGACCACGCAAGCTAGAACCCGACTGGGCTCCGAAAGATCCAATCTCACAAACTGGCTGGCTAAGGCCTGAACATCCATCGCCATAGGCCTCTCTGCTACTGGTAAATAAGCCAAACTCCCCAAACTCTCTGCCCGGCGGCTCAAAGCATCGGCCACCACATTGGCCTTGCTCGGGTGATACAAGATAGTGATGTCATAATCCTTCAGCAGCTCTAGCCATCTCCTCTGACGCAAATTAAGGTCCTTCTGCTTGAACAGATGCTGCAAACTCCGGTGATCAGTATATATCTCACAAGGCACGCCGTACAAATAATGACGCCAGATCTTCAAGGCGTGAACAATGGCAGCTAACTCAAGATCATGGACAGGATAATTCTTCTCATGTATCTTCAACTGTCTGGACGCGTAGGCAATCACCCTACCGTCCTGCATCAATACCGCTCCAAGGCCAACTCTCGAGCATCACAATAGACAGTATAAGACCCCGAACCGGTAGGCAATATCAAAATTGGGGCTGTAGTCAGAGCTGTCTTGAGCTTCTGAAAGCTCTCCTTGCACTCTTCCGTCCACTGGAACGGAGCACCCTTCTGGATCAGTCTGGTCATAGGTGCTGTAATAGATGAAACCCCCTGAACAAATCGACGGTAATAACTCGCCAAGCCAAGAAAACTGCGGATCTCTGTAGCTGAGGATGGTCTGGGCCAACTCTGCACGGCCTCTACTTTCTTCGGATCCACCTGAATACCCTCTCTCGAGACCATGTGACCCAAGAACGCCACGGAATCCAACCAAAACTCACATTTCGAGAACTTAGCATACAACTTCTTTTCTCTCAAGGTCTGGAGCACTGTCCTCAGGTGCTGCTCATGATCCTCCCGACTCCGGGAGTATACCAGAATGTCATCAATAAAAACAATCACGAAGGAATCAAGATATGGCCGGAAAACATTGTGCATCAGGTGCATGAAGGTTGCTGGGGCGTTAGTCAGCCCAAATGACATAACAAGGAACTCGTAATGACCATACCGAGTCCTGAAGGCAGTCTTCGGGATATCTGGCTCCCGAATCTTCAACTGATGATAGCCTGAACGCAAGTCAATCTTAGAAAACACACAAGCACCCTGTAACTGATTAAACAGGTCATCAATATGAGGCAAAGGATAATAGTTCTTCACTGTCACCCTGTTCAACTGGCGATAATCAATACACATACGCATAGAACCATCCTTCTTCTTCACAAATAAGACAGGAGCACCCCAAGGTGATACACTGGCCGAATGAAACCCTTATCAAGTAATTCCTGCAACTGCTCCTTCAACTCCTTCAACTCAGGAGGAGCCATACGGTTTGGAGGGATAGAAATGGGCTGAGTGCCCGGCAACATATCAATGCCAAAATCAATGTCTCTATCGGGCGGCATGCCCGGAAGATCAGCTGGAAACACATCAGAGAATTCTCGTACTACTGGGACTGAATCAACAGAAGGAGTATCCATACTGACATCTCTCACATAAGCTAGATACACATCACAACCTTTCTCAACCATACGCTGAGCCTTAAGGAAAGAAATAACTCTACTGGGAGTGTGACCTAAAGCACCCCTCCACTCAACACGCGGTACACCTAGTATAGCCAGTGTCATGGTTTTGGCGTGACAATCAAGAATAGCATAATGGGGCGACAACCAGTCCATGCCCAAGATAATGTCAAAATCAACCATGCTGAGCAATAATAAATCGGCTCTGGTCTCAAAACCACTAAGAGTAACCAAACACGACCGATAATCGCGTTCCACGACAAGAGAATCTCCCAACGGAGTAGAAACATAAACAGGGGAACTCAAAGAATCCCGAGGTACACCCAAATATGGAGCAAAATAAGAAGACACATAAGAATAAGTGGAGCCTGGATCGAATAGAACCGATGCATCTCTGTGACAGACCAAAATAGTACCTGTGATGACAGAGTCAGAGGTGACAGCCTCAGTACGGGCAGAAAGAGCATAGTATCTGGCCTGGCCTCCCCCTCAAGGGCGACCTCTACCACCCCGACCTCCACCTCTAGCTGGTTGGGCCGGTGGGGTGGCAACTGAGGCTGGGACCATAGCCTGAGAACTCTGCGGGGCGCGCTGTGGCTGAGGAGTCTGGGAAGGTGCAGCCCTCCCAAGTCTAGGGCAATCCCTCACCACATGACGGGTGTCACTACACTCGAAACAAGCTCTGGGAGGACGTGGCGGCTGTGATAGGCTCGGGCCAGGTCTGCTGGACTGACCACTGGAAGTACCCCGCGCAGGAGGCGCACTAGACACTGGAGGTGCATAATAAGGCTCCTGAGGCCTAGGTGGCTGGAACACCACTGGCTGCTGGAAGAGCTGAATGAACGGGGCGACTCATATGGCCCCACCATGACGACCTGTAGCTGGGGCACAGGCACTAGAATAATGGCCCGACTCTCGAGACCTCTTGGCCTCCTTCTCCTCTCTGTCCCTAGCGTGCATACCCTCAATCCTCCTAGCAATGCTCACCACCTGCTAATAAGATATATCCATCTCTAACTCACGAGCCATGCTAGACCTGATGCTGGGAATAAGTCCCTCAATAAAATGGTGAACCTTCTCGCGAACCGTAGAGACCAAAGCTGGTGCATGTCTAGCCAAGTCGATGTAACGGACAGCATACTCCGAGACAGTCATAGTACCCTGGCGCAAATGCTCAAACTCCACGCGCCAGGCATCCCTAAGACTCTGGGGGACATACTCCCTCGTGAACATCTCTGAAAATTGAGCCCAAGTAAGGGAAGCTGCCTCATCCGGACTGTCTAACTCACAAGCACGCCACCACTGATAGGCGGCTCCTCTAAGCTGGAAGGTAGTGAAGGAAACCCCGCTCGATCCTGATATGCCCATAGTACGGAGGATACGGTAGCACTCCTCAAGAAATCCAAGGGCATCCTCTAAGGCTAGTCCACTAAAAGTCGGAGGCTGATACTTCTTGAACCTCTCGAGCCTCTTCTGCTCCTCCTCTGAAGCTACTGCCCCCTCCTCGGGCTGAGCTAGGGCTACCAGCTATACATGAATAGCCTCTGGAACCTGATCAATATGCACTCGCTACTCAGGAGTGCGGGCGGCGGGAGTCTGTGCTCCTCCCCCGGCCTGGGATGTAGCTGCAGCAAGGGGAAGCAACCCTGCCTGAGCTAGAGTGGTGTACATAGTCATAAACTGTGCCAAAGTCTCCTGGAGTGCTGGAGTAGTAGTAGCAGACGCGTCAGGTGTCTGGACTCTGGCTGGTACTGCTGGTGGTACCTGGGCGGCAGCTCACACGGGTGCTCTAGCTGCACCACGAGCACGTCCTCGACCTCTACCCCAGCCCCGGCCTCTGACAGCTCTTGTAGGGGGCGCGGGTGCCTGATCATCTCGAGTAGCACGTGTCCTCACCATCTGTGAGAGAATAGAAGACAGAAGTTTAGAATTGTGATATCAAAAATCTCGCACGACAAGGAAATCAAGCGAAGCGGAAATTTTCCTAACAGTTACCTAGCCTCTCGTAGATAAGTACAGATGTCTCCGTACCGATCAACGAGACTCTAATAAACCGACTTGTGATTCATGACTCCTATGAACCTAGAGCTCTGTTATCAACTTGTCATGACCCCGGTTCGCCCTCCGTGAAGCATCGTGACGACACCTAGTCTCTACGACTAGGTAAGCCTAAAATGCAAAAAATAAACCAAATTTACGGAAGAAAAATAAGTTAAAACAGAGATAGAGTAAATAAACAACGTTTAAGAGTGCCCCCCGGCATACACAACGTTAACTCTCAAAACTAATACATGTTCCCAGAACCCGGAAACCTATGAATCACAAGCTACAAATATAGCAAAATGCTCTAACTCCGGAAAGTCTATATCAACAGTAAAGATAGAAGGGCTAATCACTTTAAGAGAGAATGGAGAGACTAGACTCCTCGGTCTGCGGACGTGGCAGATATACCTCGAAGTCTCCGTAAAATCGCCTCGCCTCAAGGATGGTAAGTCTGAGTAGAGGTACCTGGATCTGCACATGAAAAACATGTGCAGAAAAGGCATGAGTACACCAGAGGTACTCTGTAAGTGCCAAGCCTAACCTCGGTCGGGTAGTGACGAGGAAGGTCAGGACCCTACTGAGATTAAATAACAATATAAAGTTCGACAGTGTAGATAAGAGCAGTATAAATAAGTGCAACAGTAAAAATATCAGAGGATATAAGATAACTACAACTGATATAGAGGCAAAACTGACAGAAGGATAATAACCAGGGATCTCTCAGTATCCCGAGGATCTCTTAGTATCCTCAATATATACCAGGGATATCTCGGTATCCCGAGGATCTCTTGGTATCCTCAATATATGCCAGGGATCTCTTGGTATCCCGAGGATCTCTTAGTATCCTTAATATACGTGCCAGGGATCTCTCGGTATCTTGAGGATCTCTTAGTATCCTCAATATATGTGCCAGGGATCTCTCGATAACCCGCATCTCAGCTCGATCATGAATACGTACGGGGGTCTCCCGGGATGCCTTCCCGTAGCCCCAAAATAAACGCACAACAATAGCAAAAGGGAATTACTCAAATTAAGCTCAACTTCATACCATGGCAAAACAGATAATTCTAACCTAGCATGCTTCACGTAATACAAATAAGGCAGTTAAGGCAAATAGAGCAATTTAGTCAATTAGACATGCTTCTCTAGACTAACAGCAGGCTAAATTCCTAAATAGTGTAAGCAAGAAAAAAAGGAAGAACACAATTTAAGGCCATTTTTAATGAAAAACCGAATTTCCAATAATTAGCAGAAGTACGCACTCGTCACCTCACGTACAAGGCATTTCAATTATCATAATATCAATCCTAAGGGGAAATGTCCCCCACACAAGGTTAGACAAGCCACTTACCTCGAACCGACAATAATCAACCCAAGACCACGTTCTTGCCACGAGAACTCGACTCCAAATGGCCCAAATCTATTCAATTCAATTGCATAATGTAAATAACACTTCAAGTAACTAATTCTACAAAGAAATTCTAAGCTAATACGCGAAATTAGGTAAAATGACCAAAACGCCCCTCGGTCCCACATCTCGGAATCGGGTAAAATTTATATTACCAGAATCCTCACACTCTCACGAGTTCGTACATACCAAGAACACTAAAATCGGAGCCCAAATGGCCCCCGGGACCTCAACAAAAGGCACCAACAAGTCTAATACCACTGTCCAAACTTGTACCAATCCTTAAAACACCTAAAACAACATCGAAACCTCAAATTAACCATGGATTCAAGCCTAAGAACTCCAAATTTCTCAAAATACTCTTTCGATCAAAAAGTCTATCAAACCTCGTTCGAATGACCTGAAATTTTGCACACACGTCATATTCAACACCACGGAGCTACTCCAACTTTCGGAATTCCATTCCGACCCTCGGATCAAAATCTCACTATCGAACCGGAAACTTCAAAAATCCATCTTTCGGCATTTCAAGCCTAAATTAGCTACGGACCTCCAAAACACAATCCGAACACGCCCCTAAGCCCGAAATTACCCAACGGAGCTAACGGAACCATCGGATTTCCATTCCGAGGCCGTCTTCACACTGTTCCGGCTATGGTCAAATTTCCAAGACTTAAGCTCTCATTTAGGGACTAAGTGTTCCAAAACTCTCCGAAATTCAAAACCGAACATCCCAGAAATTCAAAATAGTAGAAATAAATACGGGAAAAGCAGTAAATAGGGGATCGGGGCGTAAATTCTAAAAATGACCGGCCGGGTCGTTACATGGGGAAAGCTGGAGATGGGTTGAAATAATAAAGCCTGTAATTCTGTAATTTGCTAGAGATGGGTTGAAATAAATTTTTTAAAATAGCTTTTGTACAAAAAATAAAAAAAAAAGTTTTATAAAATTTGAAAATGATGTGGCATATTGTGTCTGACGTGGACATTGATATCAGGGTGTCAGAGAGACACACAAGGTCGGGGGGTTTAAAGTAACGTGTTTCAATAAGTATAAGTATTCACTTGACAAACTGTTGAGTATAGGGACCGAGATGACAAAGGAAAATAAGTACAGGAGTTTATTAAGCTATTATGCCTAATGAAAATGATGGCAAGAATAATCGGGTCAATCAATCAATGATCAATGAATGTGGGTCAGACATTTTTGTATCCTCTTCTCGTACAACTAGGTCCAAACCGTCGCTATCCACAGCAACCATGGTTTGGCTATAATTGGGTGACAAATGTGAACATCAAATACGAGTGACTCTTAAAAACACAGCAATCGCATCATCCATTGATCGTTTGGCAGACATGAACAATATTTTGTTGAAACTGAAATAAAAAGAATGGTTTGAAAGTGAACGTTTACCTAAGTTTTCCAATTTTGGTCTGATGTTTGGCTATAATTTCATAGTTTTAGTGCATTATTTACCTTACATTTTGGTGCTTTAATACTAAACTATACTATATTTGTGCTTTATTGAGTTTATTTTATATGTAGGTACATTGAAGATGAAATTGGAGCAAAGTAAATATTTAATATGTAATTCATGCTCTAAAACAATATTATATTGAGCAACGAAGAAGAGACAAGAAATGACAATGTTTGGCAACGTTAGGCAGCAAACCAAAATGACAAAAGAAGCAGCAAAGCAGCAGGCAAGGCGAGCTTTCTTGCTCGCGTTTAAGCGTGCGCCGCGAGGCCTACCGCGAGACCAAGCGCACGGCAGAGCTGGCGTCGCATGGGCTGCAGCGAGGTGGAGCGCGCTATAGAGGTCGCGGCGCGAGGCTTGTAGCGAGGGTGTTCCGGATTTTAAAAGCCTATTTCGTCTCCTTGTTGTTTTTGGACTGGGTTATTTCGTCTAGGTCTTTTCCCTATACATATAAGTAGTCATTAAACACCATTTTCAGGGGGATTCGACCTAAGGAGGAAAGAACACACTAGGAGCAAGGTGGAGAATTCTTCTACGAGTTTCTCACTTCCTTCTTCCTATATTCATCATTGGTTTTGAATTTTAAAAATCGATCAAATTTGGTTTGGTTTTGATTTTATTAAAAAAAATTACCGAACTAAACTGACTATAAAAGTAACTATTTAAATTTATTATTATACTTAATATATATATNNNATATATATATATATATATATATATATATATATATATATATATATATATATATATAAAGTTTTTAAAATTTTATGGTATATATTAGTCGTTTGCATTTTTAGTCTAGTTCTTTACTATTATAATAATCTAATCTTTGCCTTTACATTCTAGATTGATTTATAATTTTCTTTTGCTAAGTACAAGAATTTATTTCATGTTAAAAATAATTGATTTTGTACTTAAATTATTCATCACTATTTGATTAAATTATCATCAATATATCTTGGTAAATGATAGATGTGATGACCCAAAAGGTCATCACTTGTTTTAGAAATAAATTCTGTGTTCTGACGCCGTAAAACCTCCCTTTTGTCTCACCTCAATTTGCATGCGCAGTCCGGGCGCGTATCCGGAAAGCCATTATGTGAAAATCTGTGAAAAGTAATAAATTTTGCTTTTAAAAATGAATTTAAGTTGACTTCGGTCAATATTTTGGGTAAACGAACCCGAACCCGGACCCGTGATTTGACGGTCCAGGAGGGTCCGTAGGAAAATATGGGACTTGGGCATATGCCCAGAATCGAATTCCAAGGTCCCAAGCCCGAGGAATAAATTTTTAAAGTAAATTGTTTTCTGGAATAATTATGAGTTTTTGGAAATGAAATGTGTTTGAAATTTGATGGTATCGGGCCCGTATTTTTGGTTTCGGAGCTCGGTACAAGACTTATATGTGATTTAAGTTGAGCCTGTAAAATTTGGTAAGAAACGGACTTGAAATGACGTGAATCGGACCTTATTTGAGAAAATTGGAAAAAATTTGATGTTCTTAAGTGATTTCATGAATTTGAGGCTTGATTCATAGTTAATGATGCTATTTTGATGATTTGATTGCACAAGCAAGTCCGTATGATGTTTTTGGACTTGCGTGCATGTTTGGTTTGGAGCCCCGAGGGCACGGGTGAGTTTTGGATAGGCCACGGAGTGAAACTGGACTTAGGATCAAGTGCTGGTATCTGGTATTTTTGCCCAGGCCTCTGATCTCGCAATTGCGAGACCAGGCTTCGCAATTGCGAAGTTGTCAGGCTTGGTAATTGCGACCCAGGATTCACATTTGCGAACCAAGCCTGGGCAGGCCCTTTTGCAAATGCGAGAAAATTGTGGGAATTGCGAACCCCTTCTATCGCAAATGCGACATGGTCCTTCGCAAATGCGAAGTTGACTGGAAATTGCACTGTGTCGTAAATGCGGCAATTTCTTCGCAATTGCGAAGTTAACAGGTTCTGAAGGGTTCGCAATTGCGAACCCTGGTCGCAATTGCGACATTTGCAACCTGCAAAATCAAAACTTAGACGCATTTCAACCATTTTTCAAACCCTTTCAAAACCAAATCACTCTTGGGCGATTTTCAAAGACAAGTACTCTTCCAAATCGATTGTAAGTCAATTATAACTCATTTTATTAATCTTTAACATCTTTTCTCATGATTTCAACTCAAAATCAAAAGTTTTCATGGGGGAAATTGGGTGTTTTGGGTAGAACCTAGGTTTTTCAAATTTTGGGGATTTGGACCTCGATTCGCGGTCCGATTTCAAAACAAATTATATATTTGAGTTAATGGGTGAATGGGTGATCGGGTTTTGGTTTGAACCTCGGGTTTTGACCATGTGGCTCGGGGTCAATTTTTGACTTTTTGGGAAAAACTTTAGAAAATCTATTTTCATGCATTAGAAATGATTCATTTAGAATTTATTGATATAGTTAAGTAACTTGTGACTAGATACAAGCGAATTGGTGGTGGAATCAAGAGGTAAAGCGATAGTTGAGGCTTGAATTGTGTCCGTGGCATCGAGGTAAGTGTTTGGTCTAACCTTAGCTTGAGGGATTAGGAGTTGTGTCCTATTTGCTATGTGCTATTTGTTGAGTACGAAGTATAGGCATGCTGACGGATATCTATACGTTGGTGTCAAGCATGCCCGTGAGTCTTATGTTATGCTTAATGTGACTCCGTTTGTATTGTTCATGCTTAATGTGATGATTGCTATTGTTGAGCAAGGCTTGTGAAAAGAATATTGGTATTTGAACATTGAAGAACGTTGGCTCAAGTTGTAAAGTGATTTGTGGAAGTATAATTGGCAATTGAACCTTATAGAGCATTGGCTCAAATTGTGAATCGAGTTGTGAAGTAAATGTGTAAAAGAAAAGAGGATTATGATATTGTCTCCCTTGCCGGGATATTGTTTTTCAATGTTATCTCCCTTGCCGGGATGTTATTGTTTTGATCTTGTTCTCCCTTGCCGGGATATGATTGTTGTACTATTGTTCCCTTGCCGGGATTTAAATTGTGAATTTTTTGATCTCCTTGCCCTTATTGCTTTGTGATTGTTGCTTGGGTGAGGAAGAGTGTTAAAGCACGAAGGGTGATGCCGTGCATTGTTTTGGTGAGAGAGTGTTAAAGCACGAAGGGTGATGCCGTGTATGATTTTGTGAGGAAGAGTGTAAAAGCACGAAGGGTGATGCCGTGCCGCACGATGTACAATTCCGTGCCGATTATATTGATATTTATGGTGAGGACGAGAGAAAAAACACGAAGGGTGATGCCGTGTAGATTATATTGATTCTTATGGTGAGGACGAGAGTAAAAGCACGAAGGGTGATGTCGTGCACTTGTTTGATTTCTGATTCTTGTTGAAAATTGAGTTATGGTGTTCCTTATATTTTCCTGCTGTTCTCCTGTTATCATTTGATATTTCCCTGCAGCATGTTTCCCCCTCCCATCCTTGACTGTACATTTCTGCTTTTATTTTTCCGTTGTATATGGTTTAACTGCACAGGTTTATTTGGTAGTCTGGTCCTAGCCTCGTCACTACTTCGCCGAGGTTAGGCTAGGCACTTACCAGCACATGGGGTCGGTTGTGCTGATACTACACTCTGCACTCTTTTGTGCAGATCCTGGTGCTATAGATTTCAGACCGCAGTAAGATTGCTGCTTCTTGTTCATCAGGCGACCCGAGGTAGTCCTACAGGCATCCGCAGGCCTTGGCGTCTCCTTCTATCTTTTATCCTGTTTCTTTCATGTATTTCTAGAGACAGTGTTGCATTACTTTTCTTCAGACCTTTATTTGTAGTACTCCTAGACCGTTTGTGAAGTTGTGACACCGGTCTTGGGTAGATTTGTCATGGATTGGTATTGGTAGTATTACTAAACCATTGCAATTCAGTCTTCCACTTATTAAATTTTGTTGTTTATTAAATGTTGGTTCTTAATTGTTAACGGAATAAAAATGGAAACAAGGTAAATAATTCAAATGGTTGGCTTGCCTAGCTTTCATTAGTAGGCGCCATCACGACTCCCGAGGGTGGGAAATCCGGGTCTTGACAAGTTGGTATCAGAGCTCCAGGTTACAAAGGTCTCACAATTCACAGACAAGCTTAGTAGAGTCTGAGGGATCGGTACGGAGACGTCTGTATTTATCCCCCAGAGGCTACAGAGTTAGGAAAAATTTCACATCTATTCTTTCCTGTCGATCGGTTTGGTTTCTCAATGCTAATTGAATTTCTACTCTATTCTTTCGCATATGCCGAGAACACGCGCTTCCTCATCCACTGATCAGCAGCCCGAGCCCCCAGCAGCAGCTCCCACGAGAGGCAGAGGGCGAGGCCGAGGCCGAGGCCGTGCTAGAGGTCTAGGCAGGGGCAGAGCTCAGCCCGGAGCAGCAGCACCAGTGGCGGAGCCTCAGGTTGAGTTTGACGAGGAGGTTCCGGCCCAGGTAGTTCAGGTGGGCCCAGCTCAGGTCCCAGATGGGTTCATTGCTACCCCAGTACTCCAGGATGCTCTGGTCCGTCTAGTGGGCCTTATGGAGAGTGTCACCCGGGCAGGCTTGCTTCCTGTAGCACCAGTCGTCTCTCAGGCTGGGGGAGGAGCCCAGACTCCCGCTACCCACACTCCGGAGCAGATGGCTCCCCAGTTCCAGACTCTAACATCTCAGCCAGTTGGAGCAGTTCCGTCGGGTGTGGTAGCTCAGACCGGTGATGGAGCAGCTATGTCTGCTGACGCCTTGTGGAGATTAGACAGGTTCACCAAGCTCTTCACTACCACTTTCAGCAGTGCATCATCTTAGGATCCCCAGGATTATTTAGACAGCTGTCATGAGGTTCTCAAGAACATGGGGATAGTGGAGACCAATGGGCTCGACTTTGCTACTTTTCGCTTATCTGGATCCGCCAAGACTTGGTGGAGAGATTATTGCTTGGCTAGGCCAGCTGGGTCACCAGCTTTAACTTGGGATCAGTTTTCTCAGTTGTTTTTGGAGAAGTTTCTTCCTATCACTCAGAGAGAGATCTAACGGAGGCAGTTTGAGCGTCTCCAACAGGGTTTTATGACTGTTACTCAGTACGAGACCAGGTTTATTGATTTGGCATGTCATGCTCTCCTTATACTTCCCACTGAGAGAGAGAGAGAGAGAGAGAGAGAGAGAGAGCGAGGAGGTTCATTGAGGGACTCATTCAGCCTACTCGACTTCAGATGGCCAAGGAGACGGGGAGTGAGATTTCTTTTCAGGAGGCAGCCAATGTGGCTAGGAGAGTTGAGATGGTTCTTTCACAGGGGGTGGTCAGGGGTCTGACAAGAGGCCTCGTCATTCAGGCAGATTAGTGGTGCCTCGTCTGGAGGCAGGGATTCTTTTGGTAGGGGCCATCCTCCTAGGCCTTTTCAGTCAGCACTTTAGGTTTCGCATGGTGCTTCAGGTGGCCGTGGTTCTCTTATGCAGTATTCTGATCAACAGTCCTACAGTGCACCATCAGCTCCTATCAGTGCACCACCGCTCCAGAGTTTTCGGGGTGGTCATTCAGGTCGTCAGTGACAGCAGTCTCAGCAGCCGAGGACTTGTTATACTTGTGGCAATATGGGGCATATTGCTAGATTTTGCCCTCGAGCTCCGAGCAGTTCTCAGCATCAGGGTTCCTGTGCCATGGTTCAGGCACCGAGTGTTCCACCGCCCGCCTAGCCAGCTAGAGGTGGAGGTAGAGGTGCTAGAGGTGGAGGTAGATGTACTAGAGGTGGAGGTCAGGCCGCTAGAGGCGGAGGCCAGCCAGCAGCAGGCCGTCCCAGAGATGTAGTTCCGAATGGTGGGGCCCAGCCCCGATGTTATGCTCTTCCAGCTAGGCCTGAGGCTGAGGCTTCCGATGCAGTTATCACAGGTACGGTTCTAGTTTGTAGTAGGGATGCTTCCGTGCTATTTGATCCAGGGTCTACATACTCTTATTTGTCATCTTATTTTGCGCCGTATCTGGTCATGCCTAGTGATTGTTTGAGTGCTCCTGTTTATGTGTCTACACCGATGGGTGACTCTATTGTGGTAGATCGTGTTCATCGTTCTTGCGTAGTTGTGATTGGGGGTCTTGAGACCCGAGTAGATTTTTTACTATTGGACATTGTTGGTTTTGATGTCATATTGGGGATGGACTGGTTATCACCTTACCACACTATCTTGGATTGTCATGCCAAGACTGTGACCTTAGCCTTACCGGGTCTACCTCGTCTTGAGTGGAGAGGGAATCCTGGTCATTCAACCCGTAGTGTTATCTCATATATGAAGGCTCGGCGTATGGTCAAGAAGGGGTGTTTGGCTTATTTGGCATATGTTCGTGATTCTAGTGCTGAGGTCCCTTCTATTGATTCTGTGCCTGTAGTTCGTGAGTTTCCTGAGGTATTTCCTTCAGACCTGCCGGGTATGCAACCCGACAGGGATATTGACTTCTGCATTGATTTGGCTCCGGGCACTCAGCCCATTTCTATCCCGCCATATCATATGGCCCCGCCTGAGTTGAAAGAGTTGAATGAGCAGTTGCAAGACTTGCTTGGTAATGGCTTCATTAGGCCCAGTGTCTCGCCATGGGGTGCGTCGGTGTTGTTTGTCAAGGAGAAGGACGGATCGATGAGGATGTGTATAGATTACCGGCAATTGAACAAGGTCACAATCAAGAATAAGTACCCATTGCCGAGGATTGATGATTTGTTTGACCAGCTTCAGGGTGCCCAAGTGTTTTCTAAGGTCGACTTGAGATCGGGCTACCATCAGTTGAGATTAGGGCATTCGATGTCCCTAAGACAGCTTTACGCACTCGGTACGGGCATTATGAGTTCTGGGTGATGTCATTCGGATTGACAAATGCCCCAGCAACTTTCATGGATTTGATGAACCGAGTGTTCAGGCCTTACTTGGATTCGTTCGTGATAGTCTTCATTGATGATATTTTGATTTATTCTTGCAGCCGGGAGGAGCATGAGCAACATCTGAGAGTGGTTCTTCAGACTCTGAGAGATAGTCAGTTGTATGCTAAGTTTTCGAAGTGTGAGTTCTGGTTGAGTTCAGTTGCTTTCTTGGGTCATGTTGTTTTAGCAGAGGGTATTCAGGTGGATCCAAAGAAGATAAAGGCAGTCAAGAACTGGCCTCGACCCACATCAGCTACAGAGATCCGGAGTTTCTTGGGTTTGGCAGGCTATTATCGTCGGTTTGTGGAGGGGTTTTCATCTATTGCAGCTTCGATGACCAGGTTGACTCAGAAGGGTGCCCAGTTCAGGTGGTCGGACGAGTGTGAGGCGAGCTTTCAGAAGCTCAAGACAGCTTTGACTACGGCACCGGTGTTGGTTTTGCCCACAGGTTCAGGGTCGTATACAGTTTATTGTGATGCATCTCGTATTGGACTTGGTACGGTGTTGATGCAGGACGGCAAGGTCATTGCTTATGCTTCGCGTCAGTTGAAGATTCATGAGAGAACTATCCAGTCCATGATTTGGAGTTAGCAGCCATTGTTCACGCACTGAAGATTGGAGGCACTATTTATATGGCGTGTCATGTGAGGTGTTCACGGATCACAAGAGCTTACAATATTTGTTCAAGCAGAAGGAGCTAAACTTGAGGCAGAGAAGGTGGTTGGAGCTATTGAAGGACTATGATGTCACCATCTTATATCACCCGGGGAAGGCCAATGTGGTGGCAGATGCTTTGAGTAAAAAGTCAGCCAGCATGGGTAGTCTTGCATATATTTCGGTCGGTGAGAGGCTGCTTGGTTTGGATATTCAGGCTTTGGCCAATCAGTTCGTGAGGTTGGATGTCTCCGATCCCAGCCATGTGTTAGCTTGCACAGTCGCTCGTTCTTTATTATTGGAGCGCATTCGATATCGGCAGTTTGAGGATCCCCATTGTGTGTCCTAAAGGACACGGTGCAGCTTGGTGGTGCCAAGCAGGTCACAGTTGGAGATGGCGGAGTTTTGAGGATGCAGGGTCGTATTTGTGTGCCTAATGTGGATGGACTTCGAGAGTTGATTCTAGAAGAGGCCCATAGTTCCCGGTACTCTATTCATCCGGGTGCCGCTAAGATGTATAAGGATCTGCGGCAGCATTATTGGTGGAGGAGGATGAAGAAGGACATTGTTGCCTATGTAGCTCGGTGTTTGAATTGTCAGCAGGTAAAGTACGAGCATCAAAGACCTGGTGGTTTGTTCCAGAAGATTGAGATTCCTGAGTGGAAGTGGGAGCGTATCACTATGGACTTTGTTGTTGGACTCCCACGGACTCAGAAAAAGTTCGACGCAGTATGGGTCATTGTTGATAGGCTGACCAAGTCAGCGTATTTCATCCCTGTGGCAGTCTCCTATTCTTCTGAGAGGTTGGCTGAGATCTATATCCGGGAGATTGTTCGTCTTCATGGTGTGCCCGTGTCTATCATTTCTGATCGAGGTACGCAGTTTACCTCGTATTTCTAAAGGACAATTCAGCATGAGTTGGGCACACGGGTCGAGTTGAGCACAGCATTTCATCCTCAGACGGACGGGCAGTCAGAGCGTACTATTCATATTTTAGAGGATATGCTCCGAGCTTGTGTTATTGACTTTGGAGGCTCGTGGGGTCAATTTTTGCCTTTAGCGGAGTTTGCCTACAACAACAGCTACCAGTCGAGTATCCAGATGGCTCCTTATGAGGCTTTGCATGGTAGGTGGTGTCGGTCGCCAGTTCGATGGTTTGAGCCGAGAGAGGCTCGGTTGTTGGGTACAGATCTAGTACAATGTGCCTTGGACAAGGTCAGGATCATTCAGGATAGGCTTCATACAGCTCAGTCTAGGCAAAAGAGTTATGCCGATCGTAAGGTTCGTTATTTGGCATTCATGCTCGGTGAGCGGGTGTTGCTTCGGGTGTCGCCTATAAAGGGCGTGATGAGATTTGGGAAGAGGGGCAACCTTAGCCCTAGGTTCATTGGCCCGTTTGAGATTCTTGATCGAGTGGGAGAGGTGGATTACAGACTTGCGTTGCCACCGAGCTTATCAACCGTGCATCCAGTGTTTCATGTGTCCATGCTTCGGAAGTATCACGGTGATCCATCCCACGTGTTAGATTTCAGCACTGTCCAGTTGGACAAGGATCTGTCCTATGAGGATGAGTCGGTAGCTATTTTAGACCAGCAGGTTCGTCAGTTGAGATCGAAGAGTTTCTCTTCTGTTCGTGTTCAGTGGAGAGGTCAGCCTGCTGAGGCATCCACCTGGGAGTCCCAGTCCGATATGCGGAGCCGATATCCCCATCTTTTCTCCGACTCAGGTACTTCTTTCTTATGTCCGTTCGAGGACGAACGATTGTTTTAGAGGTGGAGGATGTGATGACCCAAAAGGTCATCACTTGTTTTAGAAATAAATTCTATGTTCCGAGGCCTTAAAACCTCCCTTTTGTCTCACCTCGATTTGCGTGCGCAGTCCGGGCGCATATTCGGAAAGCCATTATGTGAAAATCTGTGAAAAGTAATAAATTTTGCTTTTAAAATGAATTTAAGTTGACTTTGGTCAACATTTTGTGTAAACGGACCCGGTCCCGTGATTTGACGGTCCCGGAGGGTCCGTAGGAAAATATTGGACTTGGGCGTATGCCCGGAATCGAATTCCGAGGTCCCAATCTCGAGAAATGAATTTTTAAAGAAAATTGTTTTCTGTAATAATTATGAGTTTTTGGAAATGAAATGTGTTTGAAATTTGATGGTATCAGGCCCGTATTTTGGTTCCAGAGCCCGGTACAGGTCTTATATGTGATTTAAGTTGAGGCTGTAAAATTTGGTAAGAAATGGACTTGAAATGACGTGAATCGGACCTTATTTGAGAAAATTGGAAAATTTTTGATGTTCTTAAGTGATTTCATGAATTTGAGGCTTGATTCATAGTTAATGATGCTATTTTGATGATTTGATCGCACGAGCAAGTCCGTATGATGTTTTTGGACTTGCGTGCATGTTTGGTTTGGAGCCCCGAGGACTCGGGTGAGTTTTGGATAGGCCATGAAGTGAAATTGGACTTAGGATCAAGTGCTGGTATTTGGTATTTTTGCCCAGGCCTCTGATCTCGCAATTGCGAGACCAGGCTTCGCAATTGCGAAGTTCTCAGATTTGGTAATTGCGATCCAGGCTTCGTATTTGCGAACCAAGCCTGGGCAGGCCCCTTTCGCAAATGCGAGAAAATTATGGGAATTGCGAACCCCATCTATCGCAAATGCGACATGGTCCTTCACAAATGCGAAGTTGACTGGAAATTGCACTGTGTCGCAAATGCGACAATATCTTCGCAATTGCGAAGTTAAAAGGTTCTGAAGGGTTCGCTAATACCCAATTTTTCCCTATGTATATTTTAATATGCAAACTACCTTCCAAATAGCATATGTATGCATATATAAGCATATCCGAGTGTTTCCTTATTTTTCCCTAATTTTAAAGGATTTTTAAATCAATTTATTCCCCTATTTTATTCATAAAAAATCCAATAATTGCTTCTAAAATTATTACTTTGGTAATTCCTTTGTTGAAAATTTATATTTATGCTAGGATATAGCTATCATTTGCTCTATTAGGGTATCGCACCACAGTCCGCATATCAACTGGGGCAACCCCCTATATGCTGGTTTATGGTACAGAAGCCGTTATTCCCGCCGAAGTAGAAATTCCTTCCTTAAGGATCATACAGGAAGCTGAGCTAGACGATGCAGAATGGGTGAAGAGTCGTTACGAGCAGCTAGCTCTTATAGATGGAAAAAGAATGAACGTAGTTTGTCATGGTCAACTTTATCAGAACAGAATGTCCAGAGCCTTCAACAAGAGAGTCAAGCCCAGACAGTTCACGCCAGGGCAGCTGGTATTAAAGAAAAATTTTCCATATCAAGACGAGGCCAAAGGGAAGTTCTCTCCCAACTGGCAGGGTCCATACATGGTTCACCGGGGTTTCTGGACTAGG